>NC_057814.1:443912915-444211227 GCF_018294505.1 Triticum aestivum | reverse complement strand
AGGGGATATGGTAGGCCAGATGGGCCAGGGTGGAGCTGGGCCTTTCGGCCGGGGGGGGAGGGATGGTGCTGGCCGGCTGGGCCTGGGGTTGGCCCAGTTGGGCCAGGTCCAGTGGGGGGCTTTTGTTTTTATTTTGTTTTCTGTTTTGTTTTGCATTTTCTTTTATTCATTTTCTTTCACCTTTTAATCCATTTTAAAATACTTAGGCATTTTCTAAAAAGGAGTTTTCTCCACAATAATTACCAGTGTATTATTTGGCACCCACCGAACATTTTTGTTTAAAATTTGAAAACTTTTATTTTCCACTTTAAATTTAATTGAAGTTTGAATTAGGAGTTTGAAAAGAATTCTGATATTTTTTTTTAACGGTAGTATTCAGACACCGGAATGGTTTCGGAGTGTTTCGGATATTTATCGGAGTACCGAGGGGTTACCCGAACCCCCTGGGAAAAGTAATGGGCCACATGGGCCATTGGGGAGAGAGAGGGCAGCCCACAAGGGGTGGCGCCCCCCTATGGGGAGTCCGAATTGGACAAGGGAAGGGGGCGCGGCCCCCCTTTCCTTCTCCCTCTCCCTCTCCCTCCCCTTTCCCCCTCCGAAAGAAGGAGGGGGTGACTAGGACTAGGAGTCCTAGTGGGTTTCCCCCCCCCCACTTGGCGCGCCCCATAGGGCCGGCGTCCTCCCCTCTCCTCCTTTATATACGGGGGCAGGGGCACCCCAAAGCACATCAATTGTTTCTTAGCCGTGTGCGGTGCCCCCCTCCACCATTTACTCATCCGGTCATATTGTCATAGTGCTTAGGCGAAGCCCTGCGTGGATCACATCACCATCACCGTCACCACGCCGTCGTGCTGACGAAACTCTCCCTTGACACTTTGCTGGATCAAGAGTTCGAGGGACGTCATCGAGCTGAACATGTGCAGAACTTGGAGGTGCCGTACATTCGGTGCTTGATCGGTTGGATCGCGAAGATGTTCGACTACATCAATCGCGTTAAGCTAACGCTTCCGCTTTCGGTCTACGAGGATACATGGACACACTCTCCCCTTCTCGTTGCTATGCATCTCCTAGATAGATCTTGCATGATCATAGGAATTTTTTTTAAAATTGCATGCTACGTTCCCCAACAGAGAGACAGTGTGTGCCTCTCGAAAATGGCTTCCAAAAAGGAAAAAAAAATTGTGCTCTCGAATCGGTTTTTGTATAAAAAAAAGTACGCCAAAACCTATAAACATGGGATCTAGTTTTGAAGATCTCAACATGAGCAATCCAACGGTGAAAACGGTTCAAGATTTGAACGCACGGTTTAAGAGATAAAACATTTTGAATATACAGATTTACGAAAAATGAGAAAATTCCTAGGTTGCAACAAGGTGGCACATACAACGCATCACTTGTCACAACCTGGGAAGAGGGGTGATCTTTGGAAGGAGTACTTCTCAATTAGTGATTTTGTGTAGTTTATAGCCGATATCTGCCACACGTCTGGCAGGAAGCAATTTCGCCCACACGTGTGGGTTGAAAGAGGTCGGGCTAAACGCTCTTCTAGCCATCCAGTGTGACATGTCGGCCTTTTTATTTTTTCACACATGCATGCAAACATCGACAAAAACAGATAATGTCAGCGGATTTTTTTTGGTTTTTTCAAACTTAAAATGTTTTATCTCTTAAATGAAAATTCCGATTGAAATTCGTTTTCACCATTAAATCCGTCGCGGACGGGGACTTCGAAACTAGATCCCATATCGATATGTTTCGATGATATATTTTGACGGTCAAAAGTTGCCATGCCTATTACACATAAATTGCTATGATGTTTACACTAAAATTGTCATGATATGTTTCACCTGCTTTTTCTTCTACGTTTAAAATAAATTTTGACATGTTATAAGAAAAGGAATTAAGAAACTAAACTTATCATGATGAATTACTAAAATATGTCATGATCCATTAAATAATATTGACATGGTTCATAATTAAAAAGATATTCGCCCTCAATTTACTTTAAAATGCACTGTCAATTACTCAAATTTTCCATGAATCAGAAACTAAAATTGCCATGGTGAATTACGTAAATTTTCATGATACATGCACTAAAGATTGCCATGGTTCATACAAAAAATAATTTTCATTATCAAAATACTATAATTGCCATGGTCAAAATACTAGAATTATCATGATCTATAAACTAAAATTACCATGATGAATTACAAGAAAAAAATCCATGATCCATGAAGTAAATTTGTCGTGGTTAATTACTAAAAAATGCCATGGTAATTAATAAAATTTTCCATTCAAAGTAGTTAAAATACAATGGGAACCTTAAATCTAGAAAAAATAGATAAATGAAACATATCATGGCAACTTTAGTGTAAACACTATGGCAACTTAAATGTAATGTCATGGTAAATTTTGGCCCAAAAAAAAAGGTCGGTGAAATATATCAATACGGGATCTAGCTTTGAAGATCTCGTCGAGACAGATTTAATGATGAAAAAAGATTCGTAAAGAGATAAAACATTTTTAAGTCCAAAACCAAAAAGATTCTACTGATGTCATCTATTTGATGTGGCAAAATAAATGATAATGAGGGTGTTTGGACCATGTTGCTTCGTGCCACACGTGTGGAACTTATCATTTGAGTTTTTTTCTCACTAATTTTGGGAACATTCTGGAAGTTTCCACCGTTTTTTGGGGCGGTTTTTACTGGTTTTGTTTAGGATGAGTTTTCTTCTGTCTTTTATTTTTATTTTTTGGTTTTCTTTTTCTCCTTTTTATTTCATTTTTTGAACCATTTCTAAATTTGTTAACTTTTTTCAAATCCATGAACCGTTCCTAAATTCGTGAATTTTTTAGCCATGGAATATTTTCAAATATGCAAACGTTTTTCAAATTCATGAATTTTCAGCCATGATTTTTTTTCATGTCAGAACTTTTAGCTCGTGAAACTTTTTTAAAAGATCATGATTTTTTTTCAAAATTCCATGATTTTTTTAATTCATGAACTTTTTTTTAATTATGAACTTTTTTCAAATTCGTGAACTTTTTTTTATTTTCGTAAGCTTTTGTCAATTTTGTTTGAACCTTCTCGAATTCGTGAACCTTTTCATGTTCATGAACTTTTCTCAAATTTGTGACCTCTTTTTATTTTCATGAACTTTTTTTCATTTTGTAGGCAGTACTCCCTCTGTTTCTAGATATAAGTATTTATAGAGATTTTCTAGAAACTACAGAAAAATGTATAGACATATTTTAAAGTGTAGATTTCACTCATTTTGCATTGTATGTAGTCTACATTGAAATCTTTAAAATGACTTGTATTTAGGAACGGATGGAGTACAATCTTGAGCATGTAGTTGTGCCTTCTTTATTGCCACCTAGGATCTGACCTGAATTAATCATTTAGTATATATAGAGTGTGGAAAGGCTAATGTCTACTTCACAAATTTCTGTACTTCGCCCTCCACAACCATGCCCATCACCGACGAGGCTTTTTGCGCCCGCCACTGCTAACTTGTTCTACAATAGTGTATTGTTTTCCTCTTTGTTAAGCCATGACGAGCAATTTTTTGTAATCCATTTGTGTGGTGGGGCCATCTAGTTAAACGGTGGTGTTTTCGGCTTGTGGGGCCGAATGTCTCGAGGTAGCTGGTTCTGCTTCTATTTGTTCAAATTCGTGGACTGTTTTGCGTGTGTGGTCGGTCTGTTGTGTGATATTTGTTGTGTGATATTTTTGCTAGTCAGTGCCTATTAAATTCTTTGGGGTATCTCTATTCCTTATGCTATATGTGTTCATGAGTTGGTGTTTAGTTGCGGCTGGCTCCTATAGGAGGGGTTTGTTGTCGCCATTGTTTTCCTCGAATGCTGCTCTCACCTGCATACCCACATCAAATCATCACTCACACTTCATCACTTATCAATTTTTGGCTTACATTGACCATCTTCCGCCAAAAGAAAAAAGAAGATATGATACACAAAGAGGCAAAACAAAGTCGGTCACCAACAGTGCTTGGGCCAAGCCCATCTAGACTCGCATGCGAAGGATGTAACTATAGGTGGACGCAGAGGAGCGCGGCATTTTGTCTAGTACTGTAGTACATAAACGATGCGGCATGCCTTGCTTGGCCTTGTAGAAGTTAACCTAGTTTTTTTAGTTGAGTTAACCTAGTTGTTAGTGCAGATAGAAGCATCGTGGCGTTGGAGCCATCCAAACAAAACCTCGTGGCGTCTTTTTTTTCTTACGAATTTGCACAGTCAGTGGACATATTCTTGTTCATTGTCAAAATATTTCATATTTTCTTATTATGATGTTATGTTATTTCATCTTCTTACTTTAAGAAATTCAAATTTGCACAGTCAGTGGACACCACAATTATTGGTTGGTAATCACTATGGCCATTTTATATAATATTACCTATGTCCAAAATATAATACCTTTTGGCAGTTCAATTTGATATTTAAGAATATAGGAGATAGAATTTAATATTTCTATAAACGAAGACTTCCCTGTTGTTATCAACAATGTCAGATAGACTCCGGTATGGGAGCGGCAACGGTGACACGTCCGCGGCTCATTCTGATGGTGACAATGGTCGTTTGATGGTCCATGGACCTTGATGTAATTTTTATTACGATTGAGGTGCTTTGTATTTTCATTGAATCTTTACAGCAGGTCCGACCCTTTTCACAAAAAATAAACATATAATGTGTTATTCTTTCTTTGAAAAAAAACAAGATTTCTATTTGAGGAGAACATTGTAGCCAATGTTCAGCATGTAGTGGTATGCTCTTTATTGCCACCTAGGATCTGGCCTGAATTAATCATGTATATACAGAGTGTGGCGAGGCTAAGATCTACTTAACAAATTTCTGTACTTCGCTGGTGTCAACAAACTCATTTACTCCACTTGTCAACAAAAACCTGGAATTAGGAAGCAAACAATTTTACTCACTGTATCAAAAGAAAGTGAATACAATGACTTGTAGCTGTTGTGGATACCTTTCAAATAGATCCACTGCCATGGATCTGCAACCACCGGGAACACAAGACTGCAAGTTGAGTGCTATATTGGGGTTATGAACGCTTTGGCGAATGTGAACCCACCCAAGTGGCCTCTGAGACTCGTCATAGAACTTTGCTCTGCTTCCATCAATGAGAGATTTAGTTAAACCTAGAGTTAGGAAGTTGAGTGGTCTTCATATACAGGACTTGCATTTTCGCAAATCAACCAGCGGCATACCTGTACATGTATGCGTCAACGTCGATTGGATGGTCGTTGTTGTCCACAAGGCATCCCTCATCAACCGAGCAGTCGCCACAATCATCCAGCACCCAGCCGCTAAGTTTCCCTTCCTAAACCATGTGGAGAAACAGATGTAAGACTACATCAGAAGAAGAATGTACGTAGACCTTCCGATTATTCGTTAGCTAGCTTCATCGATCATGCAGCAGTAGTAAACTGTTCTCGAGACGCACCTCGATGTATTTCTTGAAAGCCTCGACGGCTTCGATGCCCCGCTGTTTCGCGCTCTTGGGCTCGCCCACGATGTCCATCCTCAGCAGCACGGACTCGGCGGGCTCCTCGAGGTCCCGGATGAGGCCCCCGACCCCGCCCTCCAGCCCGGCCAGCCTCATCCGGACCATCTCGATGATGATCTTCACCACCATGTACGCGCCGTCGTCGAGGAAGTGGTTCTCCCTGAGCGCGCCGTGCCCGGTGGTCTCCATCATCACGTGCGTCTCCACGCCGTCTGCGTTGAGCTGCATGCCCTTGTCGATCACGTTGCGGTAGCCGACGCGGTACAGGCAGTGCCGCCCGCCCCGCGCCTCGATGAACCGCGTGAGCCCGTCGCCCGCGCGCGCGTCCGTCACCACCGTCGTCCCGGGGTGCTCCGCCAGCACGATGGCGGAGATGAGCGCGATGAGGCGGTCCCCGTTGATGGCGGCGCCCGCGTCGTCCACCACGCCGCTGCGGTCCACGTCCGTGTCGAACACCACGCCGAGGTCGGCGCCGCGGGACAGCACCGCGCCGCGCGTGAGCGACATGGCCGTCGCGTCCTCCGGGTTGGGCATGTGGTTCGGGAACATGCCGTCCGGCTCCAGGTGCAGGCTGCCGGTCGTGTCGGCGCCCAGCTTCTCCAGCACGTCCCACGCGAAGAACCCGCCGCAGCCGTTGCCGGCGTTCACGATGACCTTGAAGCCCTCCAGCGGGGTGTCGTAGTGGGTCGGGTGGGCGACGCGCTCCTTGATGATGTCCCGGAGGTGCTGCGCGTAGGCGCTCATCAGGTCGACGCGCATGACCACCGGGGGCATGCCGAGGCCGCCGCCGCCGAGCCCCATCTTCCTCGCGACGTACTTGCGTGCCGCGCGGTCGCAGATCCCTTCGACCTCCACCGAGGATAGCCCGCCGCGCTTGGTGAAGAACTTGAGGCCGTTGCGGGTGTAGGGGAGATGCGACGCGGTCATCTGCGGAATGCCATTTCACCATTGGGTAAGATGTTTAAAAAATGCACCTTCTCCTCTCCGAATCTTTACACGCAGCAATGCAGGGAACTTAACACTTGGTGTCACTCACACAATGTTCCATTTGCTTCTTTTTCTAGGGAATGTTCAATTTGCTATGACCATAGAAAGCTATCTTGTCACCGTGGTAAACAGATGAACTAATTTCGGGCCGCGTTTTTTTTAATGCGTTGACCATGCAAAACATGGGCTGTTCTTCCTTAATTAGTTTGACTAAGCTGAGAACCACGATACCATTCACCATCACTGTAAACGTAAAAGAAACCAGGAGGACGGGGTAATTGAGTGCACCATAATGGACGCGTCGTAGCTGAAGCGAGGCAGTATGGTGCTCATGAAGCACGCCGGCGTGGTGGCGAGGCCCATGTCGAAGACGGCGCAGCCCGCCTTGGCCAGCCCCGCGAACAGCACCGCGCTGAGCCGCGACCCGGACAGCCGGGGGTCCCGACCAACGGACACCCGCAGCTGCTCCCCCTCCTCGCCCTCACGCTCCCGCCGCTGATCCCGCAGCCACTCCCCGAAGCTCTCGCCGATCACCTCGACGGCCAGCGGCGTGAGGTCCACGGCCCGGCCCTTCTCGCCTTCCAGCGCCACTCCGCGCACGTCCGGCCCGTTCTGCAGCCTACGGATCACGTCGCCGTCCTCGCCGCCCGCCGACGCCCCGAGTGTAGTGCTCTCCAGCTGCCCGCTGCCCGTCGCCGCGGGTCGGCCGCGGGAGCTCGCTGTGGCTCGTATCACCTGGCAGCACCTCCTCCTCCCACTCCACGCGCGAGGAGGTGGCCGGAGCGCGCCGCCCGGCCGCCTTGCGTGCTCGCATGGCTGCAGAGCGGCCGGAGGAGCGGCGATGGTAGCCATGGCAACGTGCTAGAATGCCGGTACCGGCAGTGCAGGTGACTCGACGAAATGGCACAGCACAATGGCGGGCGGTGCACGCAGGCGATTGGTATGTGATGCGCGCGTACTGGACTGGAGAAATATCTGCGGCAGGGCGTGCGGAAGGCAGCAGCTAGCTGGTGGCCGCATCGCCGGAGGGATATTCTGCACGTCGGGACGCGGCGGAGGCTGCGCGGACATGATAGACCGTGTGCGGTGGAGGCGCTGCCGTAACAGTTCTGTGGTGCTGCTGCCATCGAGCCTGCGAGCTGCGACGTACGTAACTGGCATGTGTTGCGAGTGTGACAAATGGCAGCTGGAGTGGCCAAAACTGAAAAGGACTTGCCGTGGTTTCAAGGATCGGTAGGTGCTGCCGCAGAGTCATATTGCGCGGTTCCGTGATGTACCCGTTGATCTGGGGCCATTCATTTGTTCTGAGATTCGTAAAACTGTATGGCCTGTTGGGAATCGTAGCATAATTTTAAAATTTTCCTACGCTCATCAAGATACATCTATGGAGTATACTAGCTACGAGGGGAAAGGAGTGCATCTACATATCCTTGTAGATCGCGAGCGGAAGCGTTCCAATGAACGTGGATGACGGAGTCGTACTCGCCGTGATCCAAATCACCGATGACCAAGTGCCGAACGGACGGCACCTCCGCGTTCAACACACGTACGGTGCAGCGACGTCTCCTCCTTCTTGATCCAGCAAGGGGGAAGGAGAGGTTAATGGAGATCCAGCAGCACGACGGCGTGGTGGTGGATGTAGCGGGATGCCGGCAGGGCTTCGCCGAGCTTCTACGCGAGAGAGGTGTAGCAGGGGAGGAGGGAGGCGCCCAAGGCTGTGTTGTTGCTGCCCTCCCTCCCCCCCCTTTATATAGGCCCCCTGGGAGGGAGGGCGCCGGCCAAACCCCATCTAGGGTGGGGGCGGCGGTCAAGGGGGTGCCTTGCCCCCCAAGGCAAGTGGGAAGCCCCCCCCACCCTAGGGTTTCCAACCCTAGGCGCATGGGGGAGGCCCATGGGGGGCGCCCAGCCCACTAGGGGCTGGTTCCCTTCCCACTTCAGCCCACGGGGCCCTTCGGGATAGGTGGCCCCACCCGGTGGACCCCCAGACCCTTCCGGTGGTCCCGGTACAATACCGGTAACCCCCGAAACTTTCCCGGTGGCCGAAACTTGACTTCCTATATATAATTCTTCACCTCCGGACCATTCCGGAACTCCTCGTAACATCCGGGATCTCATCCGGGACTTCGAACAACTTTCGGGTTTCCGCATACACATATCTCTACAACCCTAGCGTCACCGAACCTTAAGTGTGTAGACCCTACGGGTTCGGGAGACATGTAGACATGACTGAGACGCCTCTCCGGTCAATAACCAACAGCGGGATCTGGATACCCATGTTGGCTCCCACATGTTCCACGATGATCTCATCGGATGAACCACGATGTCGAGAATTCAATCAATCCCGTATGCAATTCCCTTTGTCAATCGGTATGTTACTTGCCCGAAATTCGATCGTCGGTATCCCAATACCTTGTTCAATCTCGTTACCGGCAGGCCTCTTTACTCGTACCGCAATGCATGATCCCGTGACTAACGCCTTAGTCACATAGAGCTCATTATGATGATGCATTACCGAGTGGGCCCAGAGATACCTCTCCGTCACACGGAGTGACAAATCCCAGTCTCGATCCGTGCCAACCCAACAGACACTTTCGGAGATACCCGTAGTGCACCTTTATAGTCACCCAGTTACGTTGTGACGTTTGGCACACCCAAAGCACTCCTACGGTATCCGGGAGTTGCACGATCTCATGGTCTAAGGAATAGATACCTGACATTGGAAAAGCTCTAGCAAACAAAACTACACGATCTTTTATGCTATGCTTAGGATTGGGTCTTGTCCATCACATCATTCTCCTAATGATGTGATCCCGTTATCAACGACATCCCATGTCCATAGTCAGGAAACCATGACTATCTGTTGATCAACGAGCTAGTCAACTAGAGGCTTACTAGGGACACGTTGTGGTCTATGTATTCACACATGTATTACGATTTCCGGACAATACAATTATAGCATGAACAATAGACAATTACCATGAACAAAGAAATATAATAATAGCCATTTATTATTGCCTCTAGGGCATATTTCCAATAGTCTCCCACTTGCACTAGAGTCAATAATCTAGTTACATTGTGATGAATCAAACACCCATTGCGTCCTGGTGTTGATCATGTTTTGCTCTAGGGAGAGGTTTAGTCAACGGATCTGCTACATTCAGGTCCGTATGTACTTTACAAATATCTATGTCTCCATTTTGAACACTTTCACGAATGGAGTTGAAGCGACGCTTGATATGCCTGGTCTTCCTGTGAAACCTGGGCTCCTTTGCTAGGGCAATGGCTCCAGTGTTGTCACAGAAGAGAGTCATCGGGCCCGACGCATTGGGAATCACCCCTAGGTCGGTAATGAACTCCTTCATCCAGACTGCTTCCTGTGCTGCCTCCGAGGCTGCCATATACTCCACTTCACATGTAGATCCCGCCACGACGCTTTGCTTGCAACTGCACCAGCTTACTGCTCCTCCATTCAAAATATACACGTATCCGGTTTGTGACTTCGAGTCATCCAGATCTGTGTCGAAGCTAGCGTCGACGTAACCCTTTACGACGAGCTCTTCGTCACCTCCATAAACGAGAAACATATCCTTAGTCCACTTCAGGTACTTCAGGATATTCTTGACCGATGTCCAGTGTTCCATGCCGGGATTACTTTGGTACCTTCCTACCAAACTTACGGCAAGGTTTACATCAGGTCTGGTACACAGCATGGCATACATAATAGACCCTATGGCCGAGGCATAGGGGATGACACTCATCTTTTCTATATCTTCTGCCGTGGTCGGGCATTGAGCTGTGCTCAATTGCACACCTTGCAATACAGGCAAGAACCCCTTCTTGGACTGATCCATATTGAACTTCTTCAATATCTTGTCAAGGTATGTACTTTGTGAAAGACCAATGAGGCGTCTTGATCTATCTCTATAGATCTTGATGCCTAATATATAAGCAGCTTCTCCAAGGTCCTTCATTGAAAAACATTTATTCAAATAGGCCTTTATACTTTCCACGAATTCTATATCATTTCCCATCAATAGTATGTCATCCACATATAATATGAGAAATGCTACAGAGCTCCCACTCACTTTCTTGTAAACACAGGCTTCTCCATAAGTCTGTGTAAACCCAAACGCTTTGATCATCTCATCAAAGCGAATGTTCCAACTCCGAGATGCTTGCACCAGCCCATAGATTGAGCGCTGGAGCTTGCATACTTTGTTAGCATTCTTAGGATCGACAAAACCTTCCGGCTGCATCATATATAACTCTTCCTTAAGGAAGCCGTTAAGGAATGCCGTTTTGACGTCCATCTGCCATATCTCATAATCATAGTATGCGGCAATTGCCAACATGATTCGGACGGACTTCAGCTTCGCTACGGGTGAGAAAGTCTCATCGTAGTCAACCCCTTGAACTTGTCGATAACCCTTAGCGACAAGTCGAGCTTTGTAGATGGTCACATTACCATCCGCGTCCGTCTTCTTCTTAAAGATCCATTTGTTTTCTATGGCTCGCCGATCATCGAGCAAGTCAGTCAAAGTCCATACTTCGTTTTCATACATGGATCCTATCTCGGATTTCATGGCTTCCAGCCATTTGTCGGAATCCGGGCCCGCCATCGCTTCTTCATAGTTCGAAGGTTCACCGTTGTCTAACAACATGATTTCTAGGACAGGGTTGCCGTACCACTCTGGTGCGGAACGTGTCCTTGTGGACCTACGAAGTTCAGTGGCAACTTGATCCAAAGCTTCATGATCATCATCATTAACTTCCTCCCCAGTCGGTGTAGGCACCACAGGAACATCTTCCCGCGCTGCGCTACTTTCCGGCACGGAAGGGGTGACTATCACCTCATCAAGTTCCACTTTCCTCCCACTCAATTCTTTCGAGAGAAACTCCTTCTCCAGAAAGGACCCGTTCTTGGCCACGAAGATCTTGCCTTCGGATCTGAGATAGAAGGTATACCCAATAGTTTCCTTAGGGTATCCTATGAAGACGCATTTTTCCGACTTGGGTTCGAGCTTTTCAGGTTGAAGTTTCTTGACATAAGCATCGCATCCCCAAACTTTTAGAAACGACAGCTTAGGTTTCTTCCCAAACCATAATTCATACGGTGTCGTCTCAACGGATTTCGACGGAGCCCTATTTAAAGTGAATGCGGCAGTCTCTAAAGCATAGCCCCAAAATGAGAGCGGTAAATCGGTAAGAGACATCATAGATCGCACCATATCCAATAGAGTGCGATTACGACGTTCGGACACACCGTTTCTCTGAGGTGTTCCAGGCGGCGTGAGTTGTGAAACTATTCCACATTTCCTTAAGTGTGCACCAAACTCGTGACTTAAATATTCTCCACCACGATCTGATCGTAAGAATTTTATTCTCCTGTCACGTTGATTCTCAACCTCACTCTGAAATTCCTTGAACTTTTCAAAGGTTTCAGACTTGTGTTTCATTAAGTAGACATACCCATATCTACTTAAGTCATCAATGAGAGTGAGAACACAATGATATCCTCCGCGAGCCTCAACACTCATTGGACCGCACACATCGGTATGTATGATTTCCAATAAGTTGGTTGCTCGCTCCATTGTTCCGGAGAACGGAGTCTTGGTCATCTTACCCATGAGGCATGGTTCGCACGTGTCAAATGATTCGTAATCAAGAGACTCCAAAAGTCCATCTGCATGGAGCTTCTTCATGCGCTTGACACCAATGTGACAAGGCGGTAGTGCCACAAGTATGTGGGACTATCGTTATCAACTTTACATCTTTTGGTATTCACACTATGAACATGTGTAACATCACGTTCGAGATTCATCAAAAATAAACCATTGACCAGCGAGGCATGACCATAAAACATATCTCTCAAATAAATAGAACAACCATTATTCTCGGATTTAAATGAGTAGCCATCTCGAATTAAACGAGATCCAGATACAATGTTCATGCTCAAAGCTGGCACTAAATAACAATTATTGAGGTTCAAAACTAATCCCAAGGGTAGATGCAGAGGTAGCGTGCCGACGGCGATCACATCGACCTTGGAACCATTCCCGACGCGCATCGTCACCTCGTCCTTCGCCAGTCTCCGTTTATTCCGTAGTTCCTGTTTTGAGTTACAAATATGAGCAACCGCACCGGTATCAAATACCCAGGAGTTACTACGAGTACTGGTAAGGTACACATCAATTACATGTATATCACATATACCTTTGGTGTTGCCGGCCTTCTTTTCCGCTAAGTATTTGGGGCAGTTCCGCTTCCAGTGACCACTTCCCTTGCAATAAAAGCACTCAGTTTCAGGCTTGGGTCCATTCTTTGACTTCTTCCCAGTAACTGGTTTACCGGGCGCGGCAACTCCCTTGTCTTCCTTCTTGAAGTTCTTCTTACCCTTGCCCTTCTTGAACTTAGTGGTTTTATTCACCATCAACACTTGATGTTCTTTTCTGATTTCCACCTCCGCTGATTTCAGCATCGAATATACCTCAGGAATGGTCTTTTCCATCCCCTGCATATTGTAGTTCATCACAAAGCTCTTGAAGCTTGGTGGAAGCGACTGAAGGATTCTGTCAATGACCGCGTCATCCGGGAGATTAATTCCCAGCTGAGTCAAGCGGTTGTGCAACCCAGACATTCTGAGTATGTGCTCACTTACAGAACTATTTTCCTCCATTTTACAGCTGAAGAACTTGTCGGAGACTTCATATCTCTCGACCTGGGCATGAGCTTGGGAAACTAATTTCAGCTCCTCGAACATCTCATATGCTCCATGTTTCTCAAAACGCTTTTGGAGACCCGGTTCTAGGCTGTAAAGCATGCCGCACTGAACGAGGGAGTAATCATCAGCACGCTGCTGCCAAGCGTTCATAACGTCTTGGTTCTGTGGGATTGGTGCATCACCTAGCGGTGCTTCTAAGACATAATCTTTCTTGGCTACTATGAGGATGATCCTCAGGTTCCGGACCCAGTCCGTATAGTTGCTGCCATCATCTTTCAGCTTGGTTTTCTCTAGGAACGCGTTGAAATTGAGGACAACGTTGGCCATTTGATCTACAAGACATAGTGTAAAGATTTTTAGACTAAGTTCATGATAATTAAGTTCATCTAATCAAATTATTTAATGAACTCCCACTCAGATAGACATCCCTCTAGTCATCTAAGTGAAACATGATCCGAGTTAACTAGGCCATGTCCGATCATCACGTGAGACGGACTAGTCAAGATCGGTGAACATCTCCATGTTGATCGTATCTTCTATACGACTCATGCTCGACCTTTCGGTCCTCCGTGTTCCGAGGCCATGTCTGTACATGCTAGGCTCGTCAAGTCAACCTAAGTGTATTGCGTGTGTTCCGAGGCCATGTCTGTACATGCTAGGCTCGTCAACACCCGTTGTATTCGAACGTTAGAATCTATCACACCCGATCATCACGTGGTGCTTCGAAACAACGAACCTTCGCAACGGTGCACAGTTAGGGTGAACACTTTCTTGAAATTATTATAAGGGATCATCTTACTTACTACCGTCGTTCTAAGCAAATAAGATGCAAAACATGATAAACATCACATGCAATCAAATAGTGACATGATATGGCCAATATCATTTGCTCCTTTGATCTCCATCTTCGGGGCACCATGATCATCTTCGTCACCGGCATGACACCATGATCTCCATCATCATGATCTCCATCATTGTGTCTTCATGAAGTCGTCACGCCAACGATTACTTCTACTTCTATGGCTAACGCGTTTAGCAACAAAGTAAAGTAATTTACATGGCGTTATTCAATGACACGCAGGTCATACAAAATAATAAAGACAACTCCTATGGCTCCTGCCGGTTGTCATACTCATCGACATGCAAGTTGTGATTCCTATTACAAGAATATGATCAATCTCATACATCACATATATCATTCATCACATCTTCTGGCCATATCACATCACATAGCACTTGCTGCAAAAACAAGTTAGACGTCCTCTAATTGTTGTTGCAAGTTTTTACGTGGCTTGTATAGGTTTCTAGCAAGAACGTTTCTTACCTACGTAAAACCACAACGTGATTTGCCAATTTCTATTTACCCTTCATAAGGACCCTTTTCATCGAATCCGTTCCGACTAAAGTAGGAGAGACAGACACCCGCTAGCCACCTTATGCAACTAGTGCATGTCAGTCGGTGGAACCTGTCTCACGTAAGCGTACGTGTAAGGTCGGTCCGGGCCGCTTCATCCTACAATACCGCCGAAACAAGATATGACTAGTAGCGGCAAGAAGAATTGGCAACATCAACGCCCACAACTGCTTTGTGTTCTACTCGTGCATAGTAACTACGCATAGGCCTGGCTCATGATGCCACTGTTGGGAATCGTAGCATAATTTTAAAATTTTCCTACGCTCACCAAGATAGATCTATGGAGTATACTAGCTACGAGGGGAAAGGAGTGCATCTACATACCCTTGTAGATCGCGAGCGGAAGCGTTCCAATGAACGTGGATGACGGAGTCGTACTCGCCGTGATCCAAATCACCGATGACCAAGTGCCGAACGGACGGCACCTCCGCGTTCAACACACGTACGGTGCAGCGACGTCTCCTCCTTCTTGATCCAGCAAGGGGGAAGGAGAGGTTGATGGAGATCCAGCAGCACGACGACGTGGTGGTGGATGTAGTGGGATGCCGGCAGGGCTTCGCCGAGCTTCTACGAGAGAGAGGTGTAGCGGGGGAGGAGGGAGGCGCCCAAGGCTGTGTTGTTGCTGCCCTCCCTCCCCCCCCTTTATATAGGCCCCCTGGGAGGGGGGCGCCGGCCAAACCCCATCTAGGGTGGGGGGCGGCGGCCAAGGGGGTGCCTTGCCCCCCAAGGCAAGTGGGAAGCCCCCACACCCTAGGGTTTCCAACCCTAGGCGCATGGGGGGAGGCCCATGGGGGGCGCCCAGCCCACTAGGGGCTAGTTCCCTTCCCACTTCAGCCCACGGGGCCCTCCGGGATAGGTGGCCCCACCCGGTGGACCCCCGGGACCCTTCCGGTGGTCCCGGTACAATACCGGTAACCCCCGAAACTTTCCCGGTGGCCGAAACTTGACTTCCTATATATAATTCTTCACCTCCGGACCATTCCGGAACTCCTCATAACGTCCGGATCTCATCCGGGACTCCGAACAACTTTCGGGTTTCCGCATACACATATCTCTACAACCCTAGCGTCACCGAACCTTAAGTGTGTAGACCCTACGGGTTCGGGAGACATGTAGACATGACCGAGACGCCTCTCCGGTCAATAACCAACAGCGGGATCTGGATACCCATGTTGGCTCCCACATGTTCCACGATGATCTCATCGGATGAACCACGATGTCGAGGATTCAATCAATCCCGTATGCAATTCCCTTTGTCAATCGGTATGTTACTTGCCCGAGATTTGATCGTCGGTATCCCAATACCTTGTTCAATCTCGTTACCGGCAAGCCTCTTTACTCGTACCGCAATGCATGATCCCGTGACTAACGCCTTAGTCACATAGAGCTCATTATGATGATGCATTACCGAGTGGGCCCAGAGATACCTCTCCGTCACACGGAGTGACAAATCCCAGTCTCGATCCGTGCCAACCCAACAGACACTTTCGGAGATACCCGTAGTGCACCTTTATAGTCACCCAGTTACGTTGTGACGTTTGGCACACCCAAAGCACTCCTACGGTATCCGGGAGTTGCACGATCTCATGGTCTAAGGAATAGATACCTGACATTGGAAAAGCTCTAGCAAACAAAACTACACGATCTTTTATGCTATGCTTAGGATTGGGTCTTGTCCATCACATCATTCTCCTAATGATGTGATCCCGTTATCAACGACATCCCATGTCCATAGTCAGGAAACCATGACTATCTGTTGATCAACGAGCTAGTCAACTAGAGGCTTACTAGGGACACGTTGTGGTCTATGTATTCACACATGTATTACGATTTCCGGACAATACAATTATAGCATGAACAATAGACAATTACCATGAACAAAGAAATATAATAATAACCATTTATTATTGCCTCTATGGCATATTTCCAACATGGCCCACCTAAATGTATAGCACTAGTATATTTTTTGTACTCTCTCTGTTCATTTTTATAAGACCTTGAAGACATTTCAAACAATGTGCAAAACAATTCATTTTGAGTTGTCTGAAACGACTTACAAAAGTGAACGGAGGAAGTATCTTTATTTTTAGTCAAATCTGTGGCATCGTAATGGACTCCGAAGTACATCTTTATCAGGGACGGTATGCATGCAAGTTTCTCCTCTCACTCTACACGCGGAACAAATCCATAGACTTTATTTCCTCTTAGAGAATTTAAATCAACCATATCTTTTAAACTAGAGTCGTTTTTGAATTTCTTTTATATATTTGGACTCCTGGCATCAAGAACTTTAGAACTAGACCAATTTTTGTTACATTTCAAACACATTTAATTTTCGACGTTTCACATTTCATATGTGAAATAACCCCATTTCACTAGAAAAATCTGAAACAAACCTATTAAACTCAAATGACCACTTGTGAAACTCATTATTTGGAAGTGTGCAACATTTTTATTTCAAAAGATTAAAATAAGTTATTTCATAAATGTGCAATTGAAATAGATGTGATTTTTGTGAAACAAGCCAGTGAAAAGTGAAATGTATGTTCTGAAAGTGAAAAATAATATGAAATCGAATTGTTAACTTGTGAAACTGATCATTTCCAAATGTGTAACAATTTATTTCAGAAGAGTGAAACATATCATTTCAAACATGTGCAATTGAAATATATGTGTTTTTTGTGAAACAAGCCCGTGGAAAGTGAAATTCATGTTCTGAAAGTGAAAACAATATGAAACTAAAATGTTAACTTGTGAAACCGATTATTTCGAAATGTGCAACAATTTATTTCTAGAGTGTGAAACATGTTATTTTTAAAAAAATGTGCAATTGTAATATATGTGATTATTGTGAAACAAGCTAGTGAAAAGTAAAATGTAGGTTCTGAAAGTGAAAAACAATATGAACTGAAATGTCAACTTCTGAAACCGTTCATTTCCGAATGTGAAACGATTTATTTTAAAATAGTGATATATGTTCTTTCAAAACTGTGCATTTGAAGTAGATATGATTTATCTGAAACAAGCCAGTGAAAAGTGAAATGTAAGTTCTGAATGTGAAAAACAACACAAAACTGAAATGTGAACTTGTGAAACTGATTGAAATCATTTTATTCATAAGATTTTAAGCGGGTGAAATATGCGAAATGTGTTTCATGAATTTTAACTTATTTAAAATGTATCCAAAATCGGTCTTGTTTTAAAGGCCTTTGTGACATGAGTTCAAATATATAAAAAGTTTTGAAATCGGAAGTTTGGTTTAACAGATATGAATGATTTTAAGTTAGCAAAGGTGAAATAAATGTATGAATCAGTTTGAGAGAGAGAGAAGAGAGGGAATGGATAGCGCATGCATGCAAGACTCTGTGTCATCTGCCCAGAAGCTGACTTTGATAGAACCCGTGTACCCTGCTTGCATGTTGTATAGTTATGTATTCCCAAAACACAATGTTTCGCTTTTAGTACTGCACAGTCCTGCACTAATCTTCAGAACGCAGTGAGCGGCTCAAGATCTGCCGGTACATCGCGGAACCGCTGAATTTTACATTTAGTAGGTGTTGCATATACGAGAGCGAACTTTGAGTTTTTGACACGGGCCAACTAAACACGGACATTTTTTACAACCTAACCCTGCCAATTTACTGGTGTTCCTTGCCTGAACCCTCATCAATTCATACTTTTGGAAGTAGAATAGAGGTTGATTTGTACGTTGATGATTATTGATAGTTTTTTTCTCTAAAAAGGAAGCTTGATACTTCTCCATTTGTTTCCCTTCCTTTACCTGAGCAAACGAGCCAGGACAAACGTGTAATTGAATTGGTCCAAAATGGTGTAACATGTGTACATGTTTTTTTATTTTTGCAAAAATGACTCAAGATCTCTTATAAAAAATCATGAGAAGTACAAAGCACCCCCAAACATAATTATAATAACCACCGAACAATCACTATCACCGTCAGAATGAGCCGGTGATACAACGTCGTCGCTGCTCTACTACCGGAGCCAGCATGACCTTGTTGATGATAGCATGAATTTTTTTGTACATGTGCCCTTAAGTCGTTGTTGAAACTGTCCACTGCGCGCGCATGCCGAGAAATCATAACCTGGCTGCCCCAAGGAAACAACAATAAACTACAACAGAGCTCCGTCCAAATGGACGAACTCAAGGAGGAATGGAGCCGGAAGACCAGCTAAAAAAAGCCGCCATCCGTCCGAGTACAACCCTTGCGATGACTAAAATAAAACTAACCTAATACGGGGGCAAATTGATGGGCTCACCGTCTGGATGGAAAGAGTTTACCCTAAACGCGGCTTACGAGGGGAAGGGAGAAAAACTTGGGATGTACCTATCATGTTGTTAATTTTAATGTGATGTTTTTTTTTCGGCGAAAAGTAACGGGCGTTACATTTTATTGACGACGAAGAACACATTACAAAGCTTAAATTGGACTCGTAACACACAACAGTACAACAATGACATCACACCACAACAAATCCCCATCCTAGGATACTAGGAATCTCGGCTTCAACGATCATGAAGGAAAGGGGATCTTCGGGTTCCATCATCATTTGACCAAGTAAGGTGGATGCCTTTAGCATTAGTCATGTGATTGCCCCAGACAGTACAATAACCCTCAAAGAGAGAAAGCCGTGTCATAAGCTAACAAGGTAATCCAAGGAGGGTCACTACTCGCTAAGCCGATTTCAAATGAAAACTGCAGGCAATCCCACCACATGACCAACAACTTGGATCTATATTTTTGTATTTTAATTATGCTTTTTTACATATGCTTATACATCTGTATATGAATCTTCAGCAATATATATTTGTACTTTTTAGCGTCCAATAAGTATGAATATGTGGTGTGTAGAAAAACAAATATCAAAATGACCTCGTGAACTCAAAAAAGGCTTGCGTTTTTTTTTTGCGAAAATTCGTCTTCTTGTTGTTTTTGAGCCAGAATTTTGTCTTTCTGTGTAGTATATATATATTTCCGATGCGGATTTTTGGAACGTAGGTTTAGGCACACCCGAATTTTAAGAACTTTGTCGGAAAAAGCACTGTCTAGTGTATCACTCACGTGTAAAATTTCGGGTCTAATATATCACTCACGTGTAAAGTTTCGCGATAAGGTGATCTTTTTGAGGAAAATTTTGATCTATTCATCTTCAATGATGATAATACAACAAACATCGGAAAAAAATTACATCCAGATTAGTAGATCATCTAGCGAGGACTACAAACACTAAAGCGAACCGAAGGCGCGCCGCCATCATCCCCCCTCCATCGCCGCAGCCGGGCACAACTTGTTGTAGTCGACAGTTTGGAAGTCGTCGTACTAAGGCCTCATAGGACTAACACACGAGAACAGTAACCACCGTTGATGAAGAAAGTTTAGATCGGAAAGATCCAACCTGAAGACACATAAACAAAGATGAACAAAGATCGAATCCGAGCAGATCCACCAAAGACAACCATCGACTGAATCCTGTGAGATCCACCGGAGACACACCTCCACACGCCATCCGACGATGCTAGACACACCTCCACACGCCAACCTGGCCGCCTTTTCTTTGGAAGAGAGACCTTCACATCGTAGCAGATCTATTGACAAAATGGCCTTTATTGTGTTGTTGGTAAAAAAGACAAAATTGCAACAACAAACTGTGTGAATAGTAAGCTTAATATAGTAGTATCAGTTTTGTT
Source organism: Triticum aestivum (assembly GCF_018294505.1). Classification (NCBI taxonomy): domain Eukaryota; kingdom Viridiplantae; phylum Streptophyta; class Magnoliopsida; order Poales; family Poaceae; genus Triticum; species Triticum aestivum. Next base: position 444,190,859 of record NC_057814.1, on the reverse strand, counting down.
TTTCTTTTCTTCATAATACCACGGAAATCATTTTGTCATGAAACTTTGTACGTGAGTGATATGCTAGACAATGCTTGTTCTGACAAAGTTCATTTTTTCTTTACTATTTTTTTTTTAAATTCGGGTGTGCCTAAAACCATTTTCCTTTGTGTATTTTCGATATATTTCGTCTTATTTAGTGAAATTTTGCTGATACCTAGAGAATCTCCATAATAATCCGTAGAAGAAAAAATCGCAGGGCGTTAATACGCCGGCGCCGCCGCCGCCGCTGACAGTCAGATCGGAGTCTCGCGCAACGGCACAAGGGAGAACAGCCGGAGCCGTGCCTCTCCCTGTATCCGAGAGGATGATGACGCGAGGGCAGCGGCGGCGCTTGGGCCTCGCCGATCCACCGGTTCCTTGCGCCGGATCTGGCCACCCGAGGAAGCGACCGCGTCAGGGTCTGCGCCGCTGTACCGCCGCGCGTCTCCCCGGTCATGAGCCCCGCTCCTCCACCGACGGCGCGCGTCGCACCGGCCATCCGGAGGAAGAGACCGAATGGAGGGACTGGGCGAATCTGACGACCTCGCTCGCCGACGACGTCGCCGTCCGGCTGCTCTCCCACAACGTGTCGGAGTATCTCCGCTTCAGAGCCGTGTGCAAGCCCTGGCGCTCGGCCACCGAGGACCCGCGAGCGCACGGCGTTCTGGATAGCCGGTTCCGCCCCCACGGTTGGTTCCCGCTGCCCAACCGAGGGGAGCCCCCGTCGCGCCGACGCCTCGTCCACGCAACCGCCAGGGCCCGCGTCAGAGTCCACCACCAGATATTCTCCACCAGCCACCTCCTCAGCGTGGCCGACGGCCTCCTCGTCATGTGCGACGAGGCAACCAGCACCGTCCGCCTCCTTCACCCGTTCACCGGCGCGCTCGCCGAGTTCCCCGACATCACCGACGTGCGGCCACACGAGGGCGCGGAGCCGGGCGCCCGCCTCGGCATGGACGCCTTCAAGGCCCGCTTCCCTGGCCTCCGCGTTGACCTGGACGCCCACCTCGCCACGGGCGACTACAAGTCCGGCTACCCCGCCGAGGGCACGGTCATGGACTTCGCCAACATCGACGACTCCACCTCCCCGCCGACTCTCCAGCTCTGCGTGAAAAATGGGAAGTGGCTCGTCATCTCCGCCAAGCCTGGCGATGAGCACTGGGTGTCCCTGAGCAGCGTACGGGTCATGTTACAATGCGCTTTACTTAGGCTGGTCACAAAAAGTAATTTCGATTAGACTAGTAACGTGCATAGGCATAAGCTTACTACCTTTATATAGAGCAGTAACATACATGCGGTGTCACGTAAGTCTTCATTTTTAGATATAGTCTCATTTTATTTGGAGTGCGTTATATTACTCTAACACGTTAGTTATGTTAGAGTAGTGCTATGCACAAGATGCTTTGCAGGATTTCTGCACGAGAGTGCGGATCAGCCTGTCCATGCATATGACCAAGACGGCTGGATCGGCCATTGTGCAGCTGTCGTGCAAGCTGGATCGGCCATTGTGCAGCTGTCGTGCAAGCTGCATCGTCCGCCCAGCAATTTCGTTATGTTATCAGAAACACATATCTTCTCGTTAAATACTTGTCACATAAATAAATTTATCTCGGGATGCATCATGTTACTAGCTAAGTTACTCTCATCGAAGTGCCAAAGTAAAGCCTAGTAAAGTGAAGAAGTAGTGGGGCTCGATTACCGAATAACACTTTAATGTTACTATCACTGTCCGGATTTATTAGTCCCCTTATATTTCAATCAGACTTTGACCTTCTATTTAACTATCAAAATATAAGTTGTATGCCAAAAAATAGTATCACTGAAAACCTCTTTTGAATATGAATTCAATAATATAAGTTTTGCGGCATACGACTTATATTTTATTAGTCAAATCTACTGACAAAATTTACCATAGAATACGAAGAGAACTAATAAACCCGGAAGGATGTAGTACTTCTGTCTCCCCACGTCCCGGATGAGCGTTATCGAGTGCCATTTTGCGACAACATTAGTTCAGTTTATTTTTATGCGTGTTTTGTAGCTTTTTTTTTACTCTCTATTCCCAATAATTTATTGTGTGTTTTTTCTTCGAATTTTGTTGTAATTAGTTGGCAGCACATGGCCTATGGGATGTAATTGCTTGGTTGATCTTTTGGTAAAAACAAAACCTTCCTAAGTTTCGAACAAAGGGAGACTTCAAAAAAAAATGTGGGAAAATAAGGTCAATAATGAAATGGATGTATTTCTCTTGCACGCCGCGAGCTGTTGTGTGAAAAAGGACTATCTGAGGCAATATGCATCTGGCAGAGCCCTTGTATTAGAGGAAGTGAGGAACACCTGACCTGCGTAGGCTTTATTAAAAGAATGATTAAGAGTATATACATATCACATTGTCTGTACGATCATCAGCCATATTTTGTTGACATAGGGAATAACATTCTTTTATTAGCTCTGAGAATTACCTTGCATGGCATTTCTGGTCTTATTATAAAGCATGCGTCACAAACAGTTTAACTGAATGTAAATGGGCCTGGACTGTACAAAAAATGAAGCGAACAGAGTTGTACGTTCTTTTATTCACACAAAAGTTGTAGTATGTGATACTAAGTGATAACCATGACCTTGATATGCTAGAAATGCGTTGATAACCTCCTTGACAGAATGCACTGAGCGATAACTTCCGTGACCTATCGTCAGTCTCTTACAGTCTTATTGTACTAGCTAAAGTTAGTTGATAACATGCTATCTAGCTGCTTTAACATTGAGGGGCAAGTATTATATGCCAAAAGCAGCTTGGAACCACTAGTATGACACTACACCGAATTATCCTCGTCGTCTTCACTGTTTTCCAGAACATGTGCAAGGGAATTGGCTTGCAACTTCTTAAACTGGCCTATGAAGTCTGTTGCTTCTGAAATGAGAGCATTCTTTGCAGCCTTCACACTACCAGCTCGCTGCTCCGAAAGAGGCCTCTCAGGATCAGTTGCATTGGTGCCAGCAGCCTTCTTACGAGGCTTTTTTGCGCCTTCTCTTCGGGTCAACTGATTAATATACTTCTCGTGCAAAACAGTATTCTTTAGAGGCTTCAGTACTGGTGGACTCGGTTCAGCATGCTTAGTTTTCAACCTTGACAACGGTCTCTTACGTGCTGAAGAACTCACGCTGTACTTGTGAAGGGAAAAGGACTTTAGATAATTGTCAGGGGTCCCAGGAGAATCGTCAAGAGGAATGTTCAATTGTAAAGCAGATGGTGAAGTCTCAAATATAGAGAAGTGATCAGCCTCTTGAGCTTGGTCAATGAGGGAATGCTTCTTTAGCAAGTGTCTCACTGTCTTCTGTGCTAATTGGCTCTTTTGTTTGGCAGTCCTTGGTCTTCCGGCTAGAGGTTCCAAGAGGTTTGGAAATTTTGGATCAGACAATGTGAAATGTGCTAGAGGAGAGAACTGTGTTTTACTTCGAGGACGAGGGGCAATTGGAGTGGGCGTTGAGAGGTCAGCATGAACTCTATTGAAGCAGTCTTCGGCAGATTTGCCTGGCACCTGAAAGGATGTGTATTAATTTGCTGAACTAACAAAAATGATAAAGGAACAAGTCTCTAGAAAAATGCTGAGTAATCTATAGGACATACTACTGAGTACTGAAGTATAATAGATTGTCAAAGCAGTGACATGTTGAATATGACATGTGGTAAGCATCACTATAAATGGCTGAAATCAATTCCATGTGAGACTACTAAAAGAGCAGCACCAAAATATCAGCAATCTAAGCTCACAGTACTATCTTTTTTGAACCTGAGCTCAAAGTATTATGTTTTTACATGTATCATGTAACTCGCAACATTAATTGATGACCACTTCACATCCATGTTGGTGTCAACATGTGATGAGAGGATCACTCACATGTGCACTACAAATAATAAACAGACAACATTCCGTTGATTTGCTTTCCCTTCAATGCAAGAAATAATTAAAAAAAATACAGCATGAAATGTTATGTTTCACTATGACTACTAATCAACTCTTGTAAATATTACCAGTTCTACACATTCCCAGAAAACGCTCTCTACAATTTTTCTTTTCTCAAATACGCACCTAAGTATGCATCATCTCGTATTAGAAGAAAACATCCAAATGACATCAAACTTGAAGCCTATAAACAAAAGCAGAAAAGAAAGCCAAAAATGAAAGAAAACAGCAGTCCACAGACTATACAACTATCCTACTGCTACTATTTATTTATTTTTGAAACAAGATCCTACAGCTACTATTTGGCTTATTCATCGTTCAGACACTACTGGTATGTTGACTCTGGAAGTATTTTTAACATGTTCAACTCTAGGCTACCCCAACTTGTTTGGGACTGTCTGAAAGGCTTTGTTGTTGTTGTTGTTGTTGTTGTTGTTGTTGTTGTTATTGGACATTTAGTGTTGTACGTGATTTATGTTGACTGCTTAACAAAAGGAAATCAAAAAAACAATGCAGTGGAATATCAGAGTCTAGCAGCAAGTCCCATGAATAATTCGTGCCCATTTATGGCGATTTTTAAGCTGGAAACCCCATTCCAGCATTCTCATGTTTATTATTATGCTTTCTTAAGGCAACTTGCGCAACTAGATATCAAACAGCTCTTGCAACAACAACGATAAGATCAAACCACTAAAGAAACAAAATCAAGGATTGGAAATACCATTTTAGAAACTTTCTTCCAGAAATGTGGGGATGGTCGAGCAGTGAAGTAAGCCTGGCGCAATATAGTGTCCTGCTCTTCTGTCCATTCATCTGACGCACAACATTGTTGCTGTACCCCTTCTTTAATCCCACTTAGCTCTTCACTGCATTCCTTGGTGTTCATCAGTGTATCATCACCAATTTTAGACTGCACTATGGAAGAAGGATTATTTTCACTCTTCTTGTGGATGATGTTTCTGGGTTCAGTGATGGGTACAATTTCTTGACAATCAGATTTGTGCTCCTGGTGAGTTTGCTTCCTTGATGCCTGCTTTCTTCCGGTGCCTCTCTTCCTCTTTCCTGTCAGCTCCTCACCACGACTGGGCTTTGGCTCTTGCATCTCACTCTTTTTGTAAGATGCATCTGCAGGCTTTCTCCTGGCAGGAGCATCTTGGGAATCTTCATACACTGTCTGGAGCTTATTGTGTTTTTCCATCCTTGCAGAAGCTTTTACTGCAGCAATTCTCTGGCTACTCCTTGGTGGATTCTCTAGTTTTTTGTCTTTCTTAACAGCATTTTGATTTTGAGTCTTGCTATTATGGGGAATGTCGCGGGGATTTGGTGTGAACGGCAGCAGTTTGTGGTGACTTTGCTTCTCCACCAAGGGCTTGCTCACACTCTTATCACCTCGTTGGAACCGTGTAGATCTCTGAACAGGCGTAATCGCCCATTGGTTACCCCTGACTTCGCATTCCTGCAACAGAAGGTAGGTAGAACTTAAAACACTGTTGCCGCAAGCTATGCCACTAAAAGGTCCGACCAGAATCATCCAATGATAAACTATGATATTTGTAATCAAGTGCCAACCGTGAAACGGATGAAGCAGCTCAGTCAGCAAGCATATTAGATTATTAGTATGATGATCGGACAGGCATGAAATGGATAAAATCAAGAGGCGGGTGGCATATAAAACATACGAGTAAGAAACTAATCTTTGTTTTGGGGGGTGGAAGAAACTAATCTGTTGTTGGATAAGTAGAATCTAGGGAATAGAGCAAGATTGTACTTGGTAGCATGACATACTGGAATATGTTAAACCATTGATAGTTGGTTGTTGCCACGGAATCCCCAGAAATCAAGAAATGGTGACAAATTTTGGGAAGAAAACTGGGTACTGAAGAAAGATCTAAACAGGGTGGCCAAATCTCCTTCTCAGGCAACTACAATGCGCTGAAGAGGAGAAACTACGCGCATGCGCATAACACCCCGCGCCCCCAAATCGAAGCCAATATCTGCAACCAAGAAGAGATTTGCCCCCTATACCTCGTCCGCCTCGTCGAGCACAATAGGGTGCTCCGGATCCCGGCCGGTAAGCCGCGCCGACCGGCGTGGGAGAGCCTTCGGAGGTCGTCCCTCAGCTCCGCCGCTCTCGTCGTGGGTGCATCGGCTTCTCCCCGGGGTTGTGGGGGCGGCCAACTTCTTGAACTTGCAGGCCTCCGCGTCCTCGTCCCGGTTCCTGGATCGGGACTGGATCCACGGAGAGGGGGAGCTGAGCGGAGTCGCGTGGCGCGAGCGCAGCCGCCCCTTCCACGGCGTCCCGCCGGCCGCCGGGGTGGAGGGTTCCTGCTTCTTTACCATGTTTGTTGGCTGGAGAAAGGAGAAGGAGAAGAAGGGGATCGATTGCTGGAGAGGCTGGAGTTTGGAATGAACGGGAGGGGATTTTGAATGGGAGAGAGGTGGAATGGGGGCGGTCATCCTCGACCCTGGGCCGAATGGGCCAGGCTTGGGGTGAGTGTTTGCTGGGCTCGGTACCGGAGATAGCTAGGCTTTCTGGGAGCTCATTCCGGGCCGGCCATGCTTCAGGTCAAGAGAATTAATATGACAAGTCATCTAACTTCGGCTACATCGGATCATGGGCCCATATTAGTAAAGTTGGACGCTGCACAAAACAATACAAAGCCCAAGAACACCTTTAGGTATGAGGTGATGTGGGAATCACATGACTCTTGGAAGGAGACAATAACTAATAGCTGGAATGCAGCGAACGCTCGATATGGGGTCGGTGACTTCCGAGATAAGTTGTTTTCTATAACTAATGATTTGTCTATGTGGAGTAGGGAAACTTTCGGCAGTGTTCGAAAAGGGATAAAGCAGATAAAGACCCAACTTGAGTTGCTGCGCAACGATCCAGTGCGTACGAGGCCATCCTATCCAGAGCTAAAGCTAAACGAGAGACTAGCGGAGCTATACCATAGAGAAGAGTTAATGAGGCGTCAGAGATCCCGGCTGGAATGGCTCTCGGCTGGAGATAGGAATACAAAGTTCTTCCACATGAGAGCAAGCATGAGGCAAAAGAAGAATATGATCCGGGCACTTACAAATGCTCTCGGAATTCATGTTGAGGATCCATTGGAATTAAAGAACATGGTACTGGACTTCTACAAAACCTTGTATACTTCTGAGGGGGTGCAAGGGATGGACGAGGTTTTGAGGCATGTACTGAGGAAGGTTACTCCGGAGATGAACGAGACTTTATCTGCACCATACACAAATGCTGAAATAAAAAATGCCTTGTTTCAGATGTTCACAACCAAAGCTCCAGGTCCTGACGGCTTCCCTGCACAGTTTTACCAGCGGGACTGGGATATTTGTGGTGATGAGGTGTCTGCAGTAATCATGCGCATCATTAGAGGAGAGGAAAGCCTGGAGAGCATCAATGATATGGTCTTGGTCCTTATACCCAAGGTAACAAATCCTACTCATGTGTCACAATTTAGGCCTATCAGTCTCTGCAATGTCCTGTACAAAATCGCCTCAAAGGTAGTTGCAAACAGATTAAAAGTCATTCTCCCAGATATTATCTTCGAGGAGCAATCAGTCTTTGTACCTGGTAGACTGATCACAGATAACATAATATGTGCATATGAGTGCTTGCATTTTATGAAGAGAAATAGATCCAAAACTAACAGTTTCCATGGTCTGAAGTTGGATATGATGAAGGCCTATGACAGAGTAGAGTGGGATTACTTGCAGGCAGCGTTGTGGCACCCCGGCTCAGAGCGACCGGTTTACCATGCATTGCCAGCCCAGAGACCATGTCTTCTGGCAACACACACATCTTGGTACAGAAAGCAACCGCTTTATTGATACTAGCGGAACATAGTTTATATTACAACAGGTGTCGAGGCCAAGCGGCACACACGGTGCGGCTGAGCAATATGTACATTATTTAGTGAACATAAAGGGGGCCTCGATCATAACAACTACGCGGCAGCGGAACAACATCGTAGCGGAAACTCCATAGCACAGGGACACCAATGTGGACATGATCTAGACTCGAGCAGCACTCCTTTCCAACGAGACTTTCCTGAAATCTGGCATGACACGCCAGGTGAGTACATGAAATGTACTTGCAAGCTCACAACATGCATAATCATAATGACAAACAATATCATGATAATTAACCATTTAATAATGCAATAATGTTTCAACATGCTGTGATCATGCTCTTGTGATAAAAGTCCCTCGGGACTGGCTTACCAACCATGATCGTTCTTGGATCACAAAAGTACCACCATCGTGGTCTTGACTAGGGGTATCTTGTGACCCTTACGGCGATCACAACCACGACCCATACTTGGTCTCGAACATCTCGATGGCTTTCCCACCATCATCAACAGTGCAAAGTTCATAACTTAGTGTGCAAAATTTATTAAACGTTGACCCATGGTGTGACCTACTACGAGCGTGTCCGTAACCATGGACTCGGCTATCGATAGATTATTACACTCTGCAGAGGTAGCACACTGTACCCACACCACGGAACCCATGGCCTCGCACTCCCATTCGGGTGGACCAACAGCATTCCGACGAAACCCCTCCATTGCCATGACACTCTCCCGGCCACTCCGACTCACTCCCCATCGGGCTAGTCCTAGATGGCCCCGTGTCTACCAAAGACACAACGACCACCGTCGTGGCCAAAACGATCCCACAAGGGGACCCGGTACCATAATCTCAACAACGGGCACACAAGGTTATGTCTGCTTACCGGGCCAGGGTAAGCATGCCCATAACCTTCCCTAGTTGGAGGCACCGACCAGAGGCATGACAACGGACCGAATCAAGGCCTTCCCATAAAGGCAAATGTGGTTGCACTGGGAAAAACTCGATTCAGTGGCACCATGACCCGGCCAACGATATATTCAAGTTGAGTTATATTCAGGTTCAATTTAAAGTAAAAATGACCGGTGTCATCGCATGCCATGAAAATGCAACACTATATATGCATCACATATTAACGGAATTGACTGAGTCAACTATATTCACACTAAGCATAAACATCAACAACTCATGCCACTTTTCTGGTTAGGATAAACCTCACTTTAAACAGAATATTTTCTAGCAAATTTTATTATTTTACTCATGCAAAAAATAACTTCAAGTAATTGCTCATATGCATAACAATATTATTCTTTCATCACCACAAATGAATCCTAGTTTCTTTACCAACTAAGTTAGTTTCAAACATTCTGTAAATCAAGCATATTAACTAAAACAAGCACTTAACAGAATATAAATAACATAATAGTTATTTAAATGCATGGATTAAATCTTTCATTCAAGCAAGAAAATCATAAATATTGAAATGGCACCATGAAAATGTTGCTGTGGCTTGCCTTAGTGCAGATGAGGTTCACCAGCCTTCTGGTGATCCTCAATACAAGCCTCACCCTCTGAAAATAATTTTAAACACAAGAAGAAAATATCAAGAACCCTTCTGAAAATTACCAGAAAATCTAGACAGCACAGAAAAATCTCATTTTTGGTGAGCTGCTAGATTTCTTTGCAAAGAACACAATGCAAAAAGAATCAATTCATTTGGACTTATGGTTGAAGAGATATAAGTGTTTGAAGCTCTCTGGAAAATATATAAATTTGAATTTAAATAAAACAAACTAGGGGGGTGACGTCGAAGGCGTAAAGCCTCGGGGCGCCACCACTCGTACCGCTTCGCGCGCGTACTGAGTGGCTGACTAGCGGGCCCCGCTAGTCAGGTGAGGGGGAGAGGGAGGAGGAAACAGAGGGGGTCGCGGCTTCGCCGGAGCTCACGCCGGCGGCGAGGGCTCCTTGGCCAAAACGAGAGGGAGGGATCGAGAGAGGGGATGGAGGCGCACCTGCCCGTACCCGTAGCGTAGCTAGGGGTGGTCGGATGGCGTCAGAATCGACCTCACAAGCGGAGGCAGAGAGTGGAGGTCGCCGGAGACGAAGACGACGGGGAACAGAGGCAACTCCAGGGGCTCCAAGTGGACGGAACGGCTTCACCGAAGAGTGGCAGAGGCTCTAGAAGGGTCGCCGAGGCCTGGGAGGGGCTGGAGCTACCGCGACGACCCGAGGGGATCGCCGGCGAGCTCGAGCTCGGGGACGGCGGCACGCGGCCTGCCCGGCCGGGCTAAGGCTATCTACAGGTTTGTGGAGTGTGTGGGAGTGGAGGATGATGCTCGAGGAGGCTGGGGGTGGCTCCTTTTATAGGCGAGCGTCGGGGGGTGGATCGGGCTCCGCCGGCGACACCTGGACACTGCGCCCGGCGACGAGCGGTGTCAGTGAGAGGGGAAGAAGGCGACACAGCTCACGGGGGACTGTGGGCGAACGGGGACGAGAACAGGATCGAGAGGAAGGCGACGAGCACAGTGCAGAGCGCACTGTTGCGTTGGCCGGACCGCGCCCGTGCTCGCTGCGGCGAGCTCCGGCGTCGGCGAGTGCCAGGGGGGAGTTAAGGGGGTTGGGACGAAGATGGTGGCGAGGTTTGGCGCGCTTTGGCGGTCGGGGAAGCGAGCACGCGCGAAACAGAGCGCTCGGCAGCACTCAGAGCGCGTCGACACGCATGCTGGCATCGTGTACACGCGTGGTCACCGCGTGAACTTTGCCCCCAGGCCGACCTACGTCCAAAGTTCATGTCTGACTTGTTGTTCGTGGTAGTTTTGAAGATTACCACGCTTTGGTTTGGATCCAGATGCAGTAGAAAAGATTTTACAAGCTAGGTAAGTTTCTGATCAGTAACTTTGAGAGGTTACAGAGGTCAAATGGCTGGGAGTTTGGAGCTGTGCTTTGGAGGCTAGGAATCATCTACTAAGGTGATGATGCACAAGTAAGATCAGCCTCATTGGAGCAAGTAAAATGGTAGTTGCTGTAGAAACCACCATTTCTGTCCAGAACAGAAAATATTTTCTGTAGCAAAAATATTCCAAAAAGTGGTGCAATATTTTTGCTCAGGAAGGTGCCCTAGGGTTCAAAGGATATTTGTGAATTTTCTCAGATTTCCGTGGGCAAGAAAAATTGGGGTTGCTTTGGAGCACATTGAGCTAGCTAGGGTTTTAGAGAGGAAAATGAATATTTTTCATTACAGAAAAATATTCCAAATATTATTTTGAGGTGAACCAGAGAGGGAATGATGATTAGAGAGGGAAATGAGGCACTTGGGTGAAAGCCAAGGGTACCCAAGTGTTTAAGTCCATGATGATTGCTTGATTAATTAAATTAGTAGTATGCTTGTGTGCTTTTGTTTTAGTCGTTTCTTTTGTTTCTTTCTTTGGGCCTTCGGTGTTACAAATTTTCCTGGTATTAAAGTTGCTCGTCAGCCGACACCGGACCCGAAGAGTCAGCAAGAAATGCATATATTTGGAAACTCAGCTAAACAGAATGGAATTGTCAGCAGACTGCAGTGAAATTGGAAATAGCTCGTCTGAATACAAAAGAAATCTTGGATGGAATGTCAGCATAAAGTTTGCATTAACGTACACTCCTCACAACAGTATGGAATTCTCAGTCGACTACATTCGGATTGGGGGGATATCTGATCATGTTACTGAGTGTCAAGTCTCCCTCAGCGTGCACTCCTCATAGCAGAAATGATCAAATCAGCAAGAAGATAAATTGTGTGCAAGGTTGACAGAATATTATCAAAGGTATGGCTCAGAAACAAGTTTAATTTTTCATTGAGGATGATTTTGGAACCCGATGTATCTGGAAGCAAGCAAAAATATGGCATGTACTCAGAAAGGAGGATAGTCCTGCAAAACCTCGTTTCATACAAGAAATCAATAAAAAAAAAATTTAAGATGGTTATATATGTGGAAATCGGTCCGCATATCACAATAAGAAGCTTCTGGTGTAAGCAACCCAATCTTCCCTCGCAAGATACCTGAGAAGTTTCCAAGGCAAGATTCATCTATCTTCCTCAGTACGATATATGGATGATTTCCCGTACAAGGTACTCTGCCTTCTTCAGTAAGCAACCGCAAAAGCTTTCGGCATAAGGTACTGAGTCTTTCCCCAGCAAAGTCTTTAAGGGGGTAAGCTTCTGAAGCACGAAACCCAGTCTTCTTCAGCAAGCTGTCCGATGAAAGTTTTGAGCACAAGCCAGCCAATCTTCCTCAGTAAGACATTGGTACAAGGTAGTACGCTGTGAATTGATAGCATATGGCAATGAATCCCAAGAATCAGATCCACAACATTTTGGTCAGAAGCAAGAATCAGTCAGAATACACGTCTGTCTCGGGAATTAGATTCTCATATATATGCGGTGAGCATACCACCAAGATCTTAAAAGTCACCCGGATGAGGATCTGACAACCATGTGAGGATGGTTAAGAGAAGAAATCCAGTATACACCGCAGTGTGACAAAGGATTACGAGGATCGACGACATCAATGAGCTCAATGCAAGTACCTGTGAACATGGAAAATAATCCTGATGAGCCCTTGTCCCCTTTTTCTCCAATGACGTCACCGCGCCTGTGATCCAAGCTGTTTTTAGCTATCCGGGGTGGATGCCGATTTTTATTTCTCTCTTCAACGACTGTCACGAGTTCTAAGCTGCTTTTCAGCCATCTCGTACAGCTATTGAGTTTCTTTTTGTGACAGTAGCCCTACAACTGCTTTTTGGCTATTTTAGGGAGCTGCCATCTTCTTCTTATCAACCCAGTCTCATGTTCTGAGCTGCTTTTCGGCCGTCCTGAGCCGTGGTTAAGTATTTCAGTAATGTCCCAGATCTGAGTTGTAAAGACCGTTCTGGTGGCTACTGATTTATTTGCCGATTTCTTGCAAAGGTTCCGATGATCATTTTCCTGCGGTCAGAAATTGAGGGGTGTTGAACCTGCCATTTAATGGGGTACCCTGTCAGAAAAATGAGGATAAGCTATGATTGCCGAAAAATTGCACTGACAGTACCTATGGTGATAAAAGAAGCAATATGACCCAGCTCTTTCAGCCAAGGATTCAGGCCAAGAAAACAATAATGAAGGAGCAAGACCAGTGATGCAGGTATGAAAATTGTTGCAAGACCCGCGTGGTGCAGAACCACCGTCAGTCAAGTCTGCAGATATTATCATACAAGTCAAACTCTTATGCTAGCCACGACAGGCGACAATCAAATATTTGGTACGGATCCGATACTCAAGACAGTGGAACCAGTTAAGATGATTCAAAAACTTCCGCGATAAGCCAGAAGCTGTCAGGAAAGCAGTTATGACCCAACTCACTGCTTGGAACCCGAAGGACCTGCATTTAGTGGAGAAACCCAATGCAAGGAGTTAGAGCTTGGGTGTCCACTAGAAAATTCTGATCACCACTTCACGAAAGATTGTCAGTGCCGGATGACACACCCAGCGGAAATCACTCTTGGATTTGTGAGACCGACATATATTTCAGTCGTGAGAATCAATCACAGTCAGCTGAGTCAGCAGATCTAAAAAGAATTTGGAGCTTGTATAAGCATGAACAAGCAAGATAAGATCTGTCAGAATATGGATATATTAAAGCAAATCACCCCAGGGTCAGTTAGATAAAAATTTAGTGGGAACCAAAAATAAGAAAAAGGATACCCGAGTTGGAAACGGTTTGCTTAAGTCCGTATCTTCATACTTGTTCCCTGAGCAACCAAATATTGAGGACGAGATTTCTTTAAGGCGGTAAGGTTTGTGACAGCCTGATTTTTGGCCCTTTCTTTTTCTTTTGTTTTTCTGAGGTTTTTGCTTGAGTTTTCTTTTTCCGTGGCTTTGTGGTCTGGAAACTGAAAAAGATGCCCTCTTCTTTGTTTCCAGAGTGGCTTGTCATTCCCAAATCCTTCCCGAGACCCTGTCATTTTCATCCTAGTCCAAATCCCAATATTCTTTTTATTGGGAATATTCCTTTTCTATTAAAGGAATAACTCAAATTGCCCTAGGTTGTGAAGCAACCTTTAATTCCATCACTCCTAAAATTCCCAAATAATTCTCATAAATTGTTTGGGTCATATATTTCTCAAATATGGCAAAATATTTCATTTGTCATGTTTATCATCATGCTCAAATAATTCATTCCCTATTCCGCCCTAAATAGCACATTGTGAAGCAAGTGCTATTTTCCTTTTCCCAATTGACCTCAAACTCCTTCGACACCTTTTCTTGTCCATATCATTGCCACATGCCAAAATGCAACCTCACTTGCCTAGGAATTATTTAATTATGATTTTCCAAAGTTTCTATCCAGAAAGAAGCTTTGTGAAGGAGGTGCAAGCTAGGCATATCCAAATGAGTTGCCATTTTGCGTGATCCCTCATATGATCATATCATAGCCCTCCACCAAAGTAGAGCTCATGTCATGCCTCCATGTGAGCTCATCTTCAATTCTTTGATTCTGTCCAAAATTTCGGTTTGTGAAGCAAGTATATTTTATCTTGCTCCATTATGGCTGCCAATTTTCATAGGGCTTCTATTATCCATATAACTTACCTACACCCATTTTGGGCATGGTTCATCAAGCCATTATTCCTCTAGAAGTTTTGCAAGTTTTTGTCCAGAGGAGATGTTTGTGAAGCAAGTACCAGTTTGGCTTGGCCAATTGGTATGAGACTTTTTGAGCATCTTCATAGGACCAAATGACTCTGCCTTGCCCAATTTGAGCTCAATTTGACACTCCATGTGAGTGCACCTTCCTGATCAAGTTTCTGGACCAGATTATGAAGTTGCAAAGCAAGTGCATTAAATCTCGGTCCATTTCCTGCCAAACTCCCCACTATGGTAGTTCTTCATATGCTAATCACCCCAGACAACTCGTTTGCCTCTAATCTCACCTCGGTTGAGTACTGTTTCACGGCCAAGTTTACTGCAGTAAACTTCAGGGGTTGCTTACCGTTTAACCAGGCACTTTTAACCGAACTACCACCTCAGTTGCAACCTCCCCAGGAAGGACAAACCCCCAGACATCGTTTAGCCGGCCGTGTAGCACTGTGTGCACCAGTGCACACGGTGATCACGAGTTTTGGCATGCAATGCGCACGCTCTGCTAGCGTTGGCCACGTCCAGAGCGTCTTCTTGCGGGGGCCCTCCTTTGCTCGGCGTCTCAGCGAGCACGGGCATGTCCCCTAGCTTCCTCTCGTCGTCGCCGTTCTCCTGGACCCCTCTCCCCCTCTGTCCGCTTCCTCACCGACGCAAGCCGCCGCGCGCCCACGGATGAACAGTGGCGGTTTTGGCTAGGAGCTCGCCGTCTTCTTCCTCCCTGCGCTCCCTTGGCCGCCTCTTCCCCGTGAGCTCTCCCTCCTGTTCCCTCTCTTCGCCTGCCTTCGAGCTCATGCGCGCGCACACGCGTCTGCGGCGCCGGCCACGCGTCCGCGGTGATGACAGCTCGGCCTCCTCGCCCCACGGCTATATAAGCCCCTCCCCGCAGCGCCCGAGCACTCCACCAGCCTCACACCCCCTCCAGCAACCTCCCCGGCCTCTCCCTCGAGCTCCAGAGCCCCTCCCCACCTCTCTCTGCCGCCATGGCCGCCGCGAAGCTCGACTTAAATTTCGGCCAACCATGCCCTCCCTCTCCTTCTTTCCACCTCCTTGAGCCCCACCAAACTCCGGCGGACCCTCCCAGTTCCTCGTTTCGTCGTCGGAGCCACTGTGGCCCCGACCCCAAGACTTGGCCGCCGCCTCTGTCCTCGGACGCCGCGAACCCCGTCGCCTCGCTGCTCCTTCCCGGCCGCCATGCGTGGTCTAAACGGGAGCGGGGCATCTGCCGAGGCCTCCGGTGGCCCCCCTGGCCTGAGACGGCCGGAGCTAGCCAGGCCCCCGCCGGCGTCGCGCCCTCCCCTGGCTTCCTCTGCTTCTCGTCGGGGGGAGCGAGGAAGAGGACGACGACCTGGTCAGTCCCCCTGACCCCACCTGGCAGCGACCCAGGCGGCCGGTCCCGCCGTTACGCGTTGACCCGGTCTGCCGACGTGGATAAGTGACGGGCCCCGCCCCGTGGGCCCCGCCCGTCAGCGACCCCAGACCCGGGCCCGCGCGCGTTTATGTGAAAGCGTATTCTCCGGTGTACGTTTACGTTTCAGTGAAAGCGTAAAGTTCTGCGGCTTCGGCCTGGAATACGTCTTCACTATCCCGAAAGCGTATTTCCTAAAATGCGTTTTCTATTTTTCAGCTCAGGGGCCTGTTTGTAGAGTTTATTTTACAGATTGGTCCCTGGATTTCAAGCGCTTATATCTTTTTGCTCGCAACTCCGTTTGAGGTGAATCCAAAGCCCACTTCTTCGTTTCGTCGAGCCCGTTCTGTTGGAATCATTTTCATTATGTTTCAACATTCTGAAAATGACCTTTTTGCCCTTGCCCCTAATCAGCCCCCTCCGAGAGAGAATGTTTTTCCGGCGATTCTTTCCGCGAGCTTCTCGCACTTTGTCCCGGTGATTTCTTCATCCCCAGGCAAGCCACAATACCCACTTGCATGATAGTCATGCAGTAGCCATGGTTTTCAACTTGAATATTTATTAAATGATTGCTTGTTTAAAATATGGTTATCGTTGTTCGGTAATGCTTCTGGGTTAGTGCTTACTTGCTTGCTATGTTGTTATGCACCTGGTTATCATGCCATGCTAGTTGCTAGTATTACTTTCATATTGCCATGCTTGATAATAGTACATGGTGGGTTGGTCATGTTCTTCAGCGCATGACTAACGTCGGTTACCGATTACTGTTAATATGCGTTGTTCCTTTGCTGTTAGTTGGTTAAGTGTTACTCGGTAATGTTATTGCCCTATGCAGTAATTTTATTTGACTATGGGCTTCCCACTCTTTTATTTCTCGGAGTTTTGTTGCCCAAAACAAATTTCCTTGTTCGCTTTTGGGCAAAAATATGCTGGTACAAACCCCGGGATCCTTAATCAAGAGCAATCTGGTCTGCCGTAATCTGGAAATCAATATCAACGGAGTCGGTTTTCCAACTTCTTTGATAATTATTGAGTCCGCCAAGTTGGATGTTATCTTGGGTATGAATTGGCTGACTCAATATCAAGTATGCATAAATTGTGCAACCCGAGAAGTTACTTTGACTAGTCCGAAGAGGCAGAATACGAAATTCTATGCTCGCAGAAGCATACCCAAGAAAGAAATGGTCTTCACCGCTGTGGCTGAATTGGAATTAATTCCTGTGGTCAGTGAGTTTCCTGATGTATTTCCAGAAGAGCTGCCAGGCATGCCACCAGACCGAGAGAGAGTTTGCAATAGATCTTGTGCCTGGAACCACACCGTTATACAAGAAGTATTACTGGATGCCCTCATCAGAATTAGTGGAGCTAAAGAACAGCTTGATGAACTACTCCAGAAAGGATATATCCGTCCCAGCTCTTCACCATGGGGATCACCTGCTATCTGCTTGGACAAAAAGGATGGCAGCCTCCGCATGTGTGTGGATTACCGTCAGCTGAATGAGGTCACCATCAAAAATAAATATCCGCTGCCAAGGATTGATGATCTGTTTGATCAGCTCAGTGGGGCCAAGGTATTATCTAAGATTGATTTACGGACGGGATATCATCAACTCAAGATTAAAAAGGAAGATATTCCTAAGACCGCATTCACTACTCGGTATGGTCTTTATGAATATACAGTTATGTCCTTTGGTCTCACCAATACCCCTGCCTTCTCTATGCATATGATGAACAAAGTATTCATGGACTTCCTCGATAAGTTCGTGGTAGTCTTCATCGATGACATACTCATTTACTCCAAGAGTGAAGAAGATCACAAGGATCACCTCCGAGCAGTGCTACAATGACTCCGCGACCATCAGTTGTACGCCAAA
The DNA here is from genome assembly GCF_018294505.1 of Triticum aestivum. Classification (NCBI taxonomy): domain Eukaryota; kingdom Viridiplantae; phylum Streptophyta; class Magnoliopsida; order Poales; family Poaceae; genus Triticum; species Triticum aestivum. Next base: position 444,173,075 of record NC_057814.1, on the reverse strand, counting down.
TTCAGTAAGTATGAGTTTTGGCTCAAGCAAGTTGGCTTTCTTGGACATGTACTATCTGCCGAAGGTATAGCCGTGGACCCGAGCAAAGTAAAGGATGTGCTCGATTGGTTGCCACCCGCAACCGTATCACAGATCAGAAGTTTTCTTGGATTAGCCGAATATTATCGTCGTTTCATTGAAGGATTTTCCAAGATTGCTAAACCCATGACGGAGCTGCTCAAAAAGGACAAGAAGTTTGAATGGACTGAGGGCTGTGAGAAAAGTTTCAATGAGTTAAAGATACGGCTGACGACCACACATGTATTGACTCTTCCAGATATCTACCGCAGTTTTGATGTCTACTGTGACGCCTCCAGACAAGGACTTGGATGCGTACTTATGCAAGACGGCAAGGTAGTAGCATATGCATCGCGACAACTACGACCCCATGAGGGAAATTATCCCACTCATGGTCTGGAATTGGCCGCGGTGGTTCATGCTCTAAAAATTTGGAGACACTATCTCATCGGGAAGAGGTGCCAAATTTTTACCGATCACAAAAGTCTCAAGTATATATTTACTCAGCCAGATTTAAATCTCCGTCAACGAATATGGCTTGAGTTGGTCAAGGATTATGATCTTGGAATAAATTACCACCCGGGTAAGGCCAACGTGGTCGCCGATGCACTCAGTCGAAAGCCTGTCAGCCTGACTGTCATATTGGAATCCTTGCCTCCTGAACTTCAAGAGGAGATTGCTCAGCTCAACCTCGTCATAGTTGATGTTGGCCTTGCTAATATTTTGGAAGTTGCCCCCACACTTGAGAAAGAAATCCGCAAGGCCCAGCCAGCTGACATCGATCTACAGAAACGTGTCAAGAGCGCGATGGCAGGACAGACTCCAGATTTCTCAAAGGATAAATTTGGTACCCTCCGGTTCCGTGGAAGGATTTGTGTACCCAATCAGTCGGACTTAAAGAAGAAAATCCTGTCGGAAGCACACGAATCCTCATATTCTATTCACCCTAGAGGTACGAAAATGCATGAAGACCTTCGACAAATATTCTGGTGGGATGGAATGAAGAAAGACATTGCCTATTTTGTGGCCTGTTGCGACATATGCAACAAGGTGAAGGCAGAGCATCAGAAGCCAGCCGGACTTCTCCAACCTCTGACAGTTTCGCAATGGAAATGGGATGACGTTTGCATGGATTTCATCACAGGATTACCTAATACTCAGCGAGGCAATGATGCAAATATGGGTCATAGTGGACACCTTAACCAAGGTTGCTCACTTTATCCCGATTAGAACCACATATCGAGCGGACCAACTCGCACAGCTGTATGTATCCAGGATAGTCAGTCTGCATGGAGTACCTCGAACCATCACTTCTGACCGAGGTTCACTTTTTACCTCCGCTTTTTGGTCACGTCTCCATCAAGCCTTGGGGACAGCTCTGAAATACAGTACCACTTATCATCCTCAGACCGATGGACAGACAGAGCGGGTAAACCAAATACTCGAAGATATGCTACGAGCCTGTGCTTTGGCCCAAGGATCTAAATGGGAAGACTGTCTGTCGTATGCCGAGTTCTCTTATAACAATAGCTTCTAGACCAGTCTAAAGATGTCACCGTATGAGGCTTTGTATGGCCGTAAGTGCCGCACTCCTTTGAATTGGTCTCAAACTGGAGATAGCCGTATCTTCGGAACAAATCTCATGATGGAAGCTGAGAAACAAGTGAAGGAGATCACAGACAGATTGCAATTGGCCAAATCTCGACAGAAGAGTTATTATGATGCAAAGCACCGACAAATCAGTTTTGAACCCGGAGAACATGTATACCTCCGAGCTCCTCCTTCTTCTTTCCCCGACGCCGTGCGTAGGGCAGAGGAGGGGTCGCCGGCGCCGGCGCTCGCCCAGCCAAATCCGGCCATCCCCCGAGCCGTGCAGCACACCGACGAGCTCAGGGAGACGAGCCGCACCCGACTGAGGGATCTGCCCACGCCGGAAAATAGTGGAGCAGACGGAACAGGGAGCCGCGATGGAGGAGAGCTTCGGCATCCGGGGAGTGCGTGGCAAACGGCCACGGGAGGAGGAGGAGAGGTGCTGGGGTGGCTCCGGGGTGAGGATGGAGGTCTCTGGTGGTGGAGTGAGGAAGGGAGGAGGGAGTTGACCGCGTGTGGACCCCGCGGCCCCACGCGTCAGTGGCTCGGTAAGCCGTCCCCGCCTTTGCCACGCTGGATAAGTGGAGGCGTAATCCACTAGATTACGTCTTCGCTTATCGAAAGCGTATTTCTCTTCGAGCTCAGCCCAGAATGCGTTTTCGCTTTTGGAAAACGTATTTCCTTCTAATACGCTTTCTGTTTTTCTGTCCAGGCCCTGTTTGAAAATATTTTCATTACAAATAGGTCCCTGGCAGAAAACACTTCATATCTTTTTACTCACAACTCCAAATGAGGTGATTCCAAAGCCCACTTCTTCGTTTCGTCGAGCCCGTTCTATTGGTATCATTTTCATCCTATTTTGACATCCTGGAAATAACCATTTTGCCCTTGCGCTAAATCAGCCCCCTCCGAGAAAGAACGTTTTCTGGCGATTCTTTCCGCGCTTCTCCCCGGTCTATTCTTCATTCCCAGGCAAGCCACAATACCCACTTGCATGATAGTCATGCAGTAGCCATGGTTTTCAACTTGAATATTTATTAAATGATTGCTTGTCTAAAATATGGCTATCGTTGTTCGGTAATGCTTCTGGGTTAGTTCTTACTTGCTTGCTATGTTGTTATGCACCTGGTTATCATGCCCTGCTAGTTGCTAGTATTACTTTCATATTGCCATGCTTGATAGTAGTACATGCTGGGTTGGTCATGTTCTTCGGTGCATGACTAATGTCGGTTACCGAGTACTGTTAATATGCGTTGTTCCTTTGCTGTTAGTTGGTTAAGTGTTACTCGGTAATGTTATTGATGAGTTCTCGCATGGTATTTATGGTTGATGCTAGCGGTCATGTTATGCTATGAGTAGTGTTGCACTTGTAATATTTATGCTCGTCATTATGCCATGTTCAGTTGGAGATTATTCATAGTTGATATGGTGGATAGTTATGTTGCATCCCGTGCTGATGTTTGTCTTGAATGCTTCTGGTTATTGTGAGCTTGCAAGTACATTCAATGTACTGACCTGGCATGTCATGCCAGCTTGTAGGTCGTGCCTGGATTGCTTGCTTGTTCGGTGTTGTTCCTGTGTTCCTGAGCTAGGATAAGCGTTCCAGCCAGAGTCCCTGCGGATTGGAGTCCATCATCGCCATTCGTTGTTCCGCTGCCAGTAGTTGTTCCGCTGCCTCAACTTGTTATGCTGTTTGCATAGAGCAACTGAGGATGGCGTAGTGTCGCCGTACCGATGTTATTCATTGTAATATCGGAGACCTTGTATTCATATTCGTGTATTAATAGAAAGCTGGTTTGTTCTATGCTAAGCAGTGCCGTATTCCAGAAGACTTCTCCTCGATCTCTGGGTTGGAATACGGGGCATTCCGGTTTTCTCTGAGCCGGGGTGCCACAGGCTTGGTCCAAGCCTGTGCCACCCCGGCTCAGAGAAAACCAGAACGCCCCGTATTCTAGCCCAGAGATCGAGGAGAAGTCTTCTGGAATACGGCACTCCAAGCCTGTGGCACCCCGGCTTAGAGAATACCGGAACGCCCCGTATTCCAGCCCAGAGATCGAGGAGAAGTCTTCTGGAATACAGCAATGCTTAGCATAGAACAAACCAACTCTCTATTACAACTCCAATAAGAATACAATGGTTCCGATATTACAATGGATAACATCGGCACGACGACACTACGCCAACCACGGTTGCTCTATACAAGCAGCATAACAACTCGAAGCAGCGGAACAACTACTGGCAGCGGAACAACGAACGACGATGATGGACTCCAATCCGCAGGGACTCTGGCTGGAACGTTTATCCTAGCTCGCGAACACAGGAACAATACCAAACAAGCAAGCAATCCAGGCACGACCTGCAAACTGACATGACACGCCAGGTCAGTACATTGAATGTACTTGCAAGCTCACAATAACCAGAAGCATTCAAGACAAACAACATCATGGCAATTACGGGTTAAGCAGGAATTACCATGAGATCATCAGGATAACATGGCATGAACAACATGAACATAATATCGCTAGAACAATATGATCATGGCATGAACATATAAATCTGATGATACTAGCATGCAACATGATGACACTACATGCACCATTTATTCTGCTCGGGTTACCTCGTAACCATCACATGCATCACTTACCAACCTCGGACATTACACGATCATCTCAGGATCAAATCAAGCTTGGTATAACAATACCGTAGTAATCATCAAATGACCACAAGGAGCTTGATCTTTACCCACGATTCTCGCACAACATCACGAATATCCAACAACTCGATATCCTCGATACCACGGTGATCATTCCGGCGATCACAACCATGACCAACACTTGGTCTCAAACGGTGATCTTTCCGGCGATCACAACCAACTTATCTCATCATTAAACCGGGGTTGTTATTAAGCACATTATTATTATTGCTGCTGACTCACAGTGTGACCGACACGAACTGGGCCCTTATCCGCGGGCATGGCTATCGATAAATTTAGTATACACTCTGCAGAGGTTAGCACACTGTACCCACACCACGGAACCCATGGCCTTGCACTCCCATTCGGGTGGACCAACGGCGTTTCGACAAAACCGATCTACTGCCATGACACTCTCCGGGCGACTCCGACTCACTCCCCACTGGGCTAGTCCTGGGTGTCCCCATGTCTACCAAAGACACAACGACCACCGTCGTGGCCAAACATAAACGGTCCCAAACGGGGACCCGGATCCATAACAACAACAACGGGCACACAAGGTTATGTCTGCTTACCGGGCCAGGGTACCGCACGCCCATAACCTTCCCTCGTTGGAGGCACCGGCGAGAGGCACGACAATAGACCCAGTTAGGACCTTCCCATAAAGGTAAGCGTGGTTGCACTGGTCAGTTCGATATGGTGGCGCCATGACTCAGCCAACAGTTGTTCAAGTTCAATTTAATCTGGTTAAACTTGAATGCAAATGTGCCGAGCCATGATAAAATACATGATGCAATTACAATGCATGAGCATGATATCAACATAATCATGAGAGAATGTCACGACCGGATTTTCGGGGTAATAACTTCCCAGAAAAGCGGCCTTTGTGCTCACCAGCCCCAGGATTACTGTTAGCTGATGAGGCACCAACTTGATACAAGAATTCCAAGCAAGGTATAAGATATGTAGTACACGACCATTGTGGCCTAGGAGTACAACACATGGTTTCTAGTGGCTGATGGCGGAAGCGGTTTGTGGTTCATCTGCGTCTATGGGACTCCATTTCCCACAAGAATAGCTGACCAGGATAACTCCTATCTTCGCGAGGCTGCTATCACACTGCAAAGGTTCCGGGACTGTCATCGCGATGCTTATCTCCAGGCAAGAAATCTGGCCAAGACAATAGCCAGGGACAAGCCAGCGAGTACGTTTGAATGTACTCGCAAACATTAAGAACATGGGTATAATATAACAAGAGATAATCATACTCCGAAACAGTTTATGATAATAAGTCTGCCATGAAGTAAACAAAAATCTGCGATGCACGCGTGCGGTTAAAACATGAGTATGCAATACGGGAGCAAAAATGGAATGCACTGAACGAGTGTCTGAAAAGACTCCTCGAAAGGTTGCAAATAAAATGACAATGCCGCAGTCGGGCGTCTGAGCGACACCACATAAAGGGCTTATAAAAGATAAATAAATATCAAACATGCCACAGTCGGGCGTCTGAGCGACACCACATAAAGGGCTTATAAAAGATAAATAAATATCAAACATGCCACAGTCGGGCGTCTGAGCGACACCACATAAAGGGCTTATAAAAGATAAATAAATATCAAACATGCCACAGTCGGGCGTCTGAGCGACACCACATAAAGGGCTTATAAAAGATAAATAAATATCAAACATGCCACAGTCGGGCGTCTGAGCGACACCACATAAAGGGCTTATATAAGAAAAATCACCGTGAATATCCAGGAGGTAGAACCATCCCAGGGACACTCAATAGAATACATAATGTAAATGGTTAGTCCATAATAATAATAATAATAAAACATGATCCTCAGATGTCACAGGTCATAAACAAAATCTAGTCTAGTCGTTTCTCCATCCGAAGACCGTCACTGAGTTCTAGCTAATTCGTTCTCCATCCGAATATCGTTACTATGATCCAGTTAGCCGTGTCTCCATCCGAAAACCGTCACTAGATTCAACTCAGACTGTGGTCCTTACCCAAGAACATGGCTATCCAAAAGGATATGACATCTGCAGAGGGTGTACTCTTTACCCACGAGTAACGGATTTATTTAGCCCATCGGGACTAATTCCGCCTACGGCCTTTTAATTGAAAACACGCCCGACCTGCACACACCAGCTTAACTCACCGGTGTCTGGAATCACCCACGACACCTGCCAAGCAAAACTCTAAGTGGGGAGGCTACAACCTCGACGTAGCATGGGATCAAATTTATATTCGCGCGCTCTAAGGGGTGCCCCCCTCTCGGTCCCAACCGGAAACACCCATGCTCCCGGACCAAGTGGCATGCCTACCGGAGGCCTCCGGTATCTTCCACTATGGCCTCTCTGTACTGTGTGTGCTTTGGTAAGGGGTTGACAACTTACTGAACCATACCCCATCTGCGACAGGGACAAGTGGTAGTACCAACAAATAGGGAAGTTACTGATCAAGACTCGACCTACGACCGACTCAGGTGGTCCAAGTATTCTCCAACAATATTACCATTAACAGACAAACTCACCGCTCATCAAACCCACCATGCCATACCGGGCACACTCGTCCCGACGAGGAACTAGGGACAAGCTCGTGTCTACCCAAGATCACGACTCTCCCGACTTTCTGCCGGTATGCATGAAAAGTTCTCGAGGATGATCACTATCACAACATGTCCATTACTAACAACAAAACATCTCCAATATGCACTCATGCGTGAGACTTAATCGATACATAAAGATGGCGTATATTCCAAGTCCAAGTGGTGTCGTAACCGTATCGAAACACCACACAAAATTATTATGCCAGAGTTCAGAAATGCTTGCCTTCAAGAGTATGCAAAGGATGCACTTTTTGAAAGCTTTCTCTTCTCTCCATTATCCCTATTTTTGAAAAATATTCAAATAACGAATACTTCAAACGCAGTACAAAAAGTTGTCTCAAATATTTTTGAAATAAATCTTAAAATAAACTAGATGAAATTTGAGGAAGGTAGGAAAAATAATCAACTCATTTGGAGTTTTATTTTAAAAGTTATAGCCAGTCAAAGATCAGCCAAACTTCTGTTTTTAATAAAAACCAGAAAAAGAAAACGTTTCGGAGAGAATACGCTTTCGCAGCAGAGGAAACGTACTCAGGACGTCCGCGCCTTCACTTAATCAGAGGAGACGGGCGCGCGGGTCACTGACAGTGGGTCCAGAGGGCCCACTGGTCAGGTTTGACCGTTCTTCCCTCCCTCCTCTCTCTCTCTGCCCGAACGGTGGCGGCCTTCGGCGATTGCCGTCGACGAACGGCGGCTCTTCGAGGGCACCTGAGGGCAGGGATGGACTCGGCAGACCGGGGCGGTCCTCTCGGTGGTTGCTGGGTTGGCGGGGGCGGAGTAAGTCACCGGCGGCGAGCTCCGCGGCGGAGAGGGCTACGGGAGTGGAGTGAGTTTTGGGCTCTGGTGGTCCCCGATCGAGGTTGAGTTGCTGGGCAGCTCCGCAAGGACAAGGGGAAGCTATTGGTGGCGTTGGATGGGCGGGGGAGTGGCTGGCTGCGACGTATTGCACCGGAGCTTGGCGGCGGCCGCACTGGCCGGAGACGAGGGAGATGGCCACTTCGGGTCGATCTACTGCTTGGGGAGCGCTAGGAGGAAAGTCTGAGGTCGCCTGAGGTCTTGAACGAGCTCGAGGATCCCTTAAATAGGTGCTCGGGGCTGGGCCGCGGCGGCTGAGGATAAGATCGCCGGCGACAGCCGTGCTGTAGCTGCAGGGCGACGTGGCAGCGACGAGCACGTGCCGATGAGCTTCGGGATAAGACCGAGCTGTTCATGGGGGCAGCTGGCGCGCTGGTGTGGTTTGGGCGGCGCCGTCCATGGCAGAGGCTCGCTGCCGACGCCGGCGTGCCGCCAAACGCTCTGCCAGCGGCGCTGTGGGGCGTCAGGGCGGTGGCGTGGAGAGTGGGCGAGCTAGTGCGCGGTTCAGCAGGTGAGCAGGGGCCAGGGACGGGTCGCGTCGAGTGTGGCAGTGCGGCGCGGCGGCTCAGTGCGCGCGCGTGCAAAACGTGCGCTCTGGGCGTGCCCAGAGCACGCACGGAACCTGCTCGACGAAATGCCAGGGCGGTCTAGCGCGCGAGGGTGGGGCTAGCAACTAACAGGACTAGGGTAGAGATAGCTAGGAGATTAGTGGACAAGGTTGCTGGGTCAGGGGATTAAGTCCACCGTGCAAACTAAAAACTCAAGTCAAAATAGACTGTGCACACCAACTGTTCGACAGAATGCCAAGTGCACTTAGGCAACTCTTGGAGTGGCCACAATCTCCAGATCAGGGTCTCTTTAGATGCAGAAGATGGTGGCAAGATCACTTGGGCAAAACCAGAAACTTGTTAGTGCAAGTTTTGCAAAACTTTAGTTTTGGACAGAAAGAAAAAGGGTTCATTGCATGCACTTAAAATCCCCCAATGAGTCCACTCTCCTGGACTTAAGGGTTTTGCAGGGAGGGCTTTAAGTAGGAAAAAGCTCAGGGTCACTAGAGCAAAATAAAGTGGGGGTTGCAGTACAAATCACCAAACTGGACCAGAATGAAAAAGAGGTTGATTCACTCAAATTTTTCAAAGAACATCACTGGGTTTTTGCATGAAGATGAATTGCATGCCTCTACTGATATCTCCAAACACTTGGATTTTTTTAAAGAAATATTTAAATAGGTTGCAGTGCAAAAATGCCTTCTGGACCAGATTGGAAAAGTTGGTGTAGAGCTCAAAATCTCCAATGGCCAAAGGATATTTTTGCATAAAAGTGATGTGGAAACATCACATGACATCCCCAAATTTTGGTGGGAATTTTAAAAGCATTTATCAAATGGTTACAGTGCAAAACAGGCTCCAAATTCAAAAGAAATCCTTTTTAAACGAACAAAGCTCTGAGAAAACAAATCTTGCAATTTAAATCTACTGATAAAGAATTGTTTTTATAAAGAGGGCACATAAGTCTAACAATACCTTTTGAAAGTTTTTCCCACTTGAGTTAAAAAATCCACAATAACAAAAGGGTAAATCTTGACAAATGGAAAAGTTTTATTTCCTGGCAATTTTTTTTTAATAAAACAAGGTCAAAATTTTGGGGTGTCACAGAGAACCACACAACTATCCACCATATCAACAATGAATCATATCCAACTAAGCATGGCATACTGACTAGCATGAACATCATAAGTACATACTTCTCCGAAACATAGCATGACCACTAGCATCAACGATAAATATCATGCAAGAATATATCAACAATGCCATCATGCAAGCATTTAACCAACTGGATGCAATGGAACATGCATAACAACGGTACTCAAGGGACAGATGGCAGTCATGCACCGAAGACCATCACCAACATCAACATGTACTACTAGCAAGCATAAGCATATGAAAGGAATACTAGCAACTAGCAGGGCATGACAACCAGGTGCATAACAACATAGCAAGAAAGTAAGCACTAATCCAGAAGCATTACCGAAACAACGATAACCATGTTTTAAACAAGCAAACATTTAATAAATATTCAAGTTGAAAACCATGGCTACTGCATGACTATCATGCAAGTGGGTATTGTGGCTTGCCTGGGGTGGAAGAAATCACCGGGACAAAGTGCGAGAAGCTTGCGGAAAGAATCGCTAGAAAAATGTTTTCTCTCGGAGGGGGCTGATTAGGGGCAAGGGAAAAAAGGTCATTTTCGGAATGTTAAAACATAGTGAAAATTATACCAACAGAACGGGCTCGACGAGATGAAGAAGTGGGCTTTGGAATCACCTCATTTGGAGTTATGGTTGAAAAGTTATAGCTGTTTTTCTGCCAAGGACCTATCTGTAATGAAATCATCACAAACAAGCCCTCAGCCGGAAAAACAGAAAGCGCCTTCTTAGGAAATACGTTTTCCAGAACAGAAAGCGTATTTTGGCTTGAAGAAGAAACAGAATGCGATTTCGATAAGCGAAGACGTAATCCAGTGGACTACGCCTCCACTTATCCAGCATGGCAAAGGTGGGGCCGGGGCCGTCTCGCTGATGCGCGGGTCCCACACACCTCTTCTCTTTCCTCCCGCCTCCATCTTCTTCCTCCTTGACGAGGCGCGAGGCAGAGGCGATGCCGGCCGCCCCGACGACGACCACCGGCGGCTCCGGCCACCTCTCGCAGCGTTCTGCCCACCGGCGTGCTCAGGGAGGAGCGGCGCATCCATCTAGAGGGTTGGACAGCGCCGGGGAGGAGCAAGATGGAGGGGAGGGGTGGCGCCACGAGGAGGGCAGAGAGCTTCAAGCGGCGGTGGTTCTTGGCGTTGCGGCCGTCTCCGGCGAAGGGAGAGGGGGTGGGGCGAACTACGGGAAGGAGAGGAGTGCTCTTGTGGTGTTGGAACGAGGAGAGGAGGCGCGGCTCGCCGGAATTTAGGCGGAGCACCGCGGCGGCCATGGTGGCGATGGTGGACACAGAGAGCTCCTCGAGCTCGAATGAGAGGCTGGGGAAGGGTAGTGGAGTGCGGGGAGGCTGCTGGTGTGCTCGAAAGGCTCGGGGGAGGCCTATATATAGGCGCAGGGCGAGGTGCCGAGCTGTCGTCGCCGCAGACGCGTGGCTGGCGCCGCGGACGTGTGTGCGTGCACATGAGCTCGGGGGAAGGCGACGGGGAGACACAGGGAGGAGCCCACAGGGCAGAGGGAGCCCACGGAGCACGGGAGGAAGAAGACGGCGACGAACAGAACCAAATGGCCACTGTTCGCCCGTGGTCACGCGGCGGCGAGCGTCGGTGAGCAAGCGGACAGAGGGGGAGAGGGGTCCAGGGAGTGGGCGACGACGAGGGCTATCTGCTGGACACGCTCATGCGCGCGAAGCTGACGAGAGGGGGAGGGACCCGAGCAAGAAACCATCCAGCTCGCGTCCATGGCATGCCAGAGAGGTGGTCACCACGCGCACTGGTGCACACAGTGTCACAAGCGATGCCAAACGATGTCTGGGGTTCAGTCCTTCCTGGGTAGGTTGCAACTGAGGTGGTAGCTCGGTTAAAGACGCTGTGGTTGGTAAGTGAGCTCTAAAGTTTACTGCAGTAAACTTGATCATGAAACAGTGATCAACTGAGGTGATATTAGAGGCAAACGAGTTGTCTAGGGTGATTAGCTTAGGAAGAACTACTATACTGGGGAGTTTGGCAGGAAATGGACCAAGATTTAATGCACTTGCTTTGCAACTTCATAATCTAGTCTAGAAACTTGATCAGGAAGGTGCACTCACATGGAGTGTCAAATTGAGCTCAAATTGGGCAAGGCAGAGTCATTTGGTCCTATGAAGATGCTCAAAAAGTCTCATACCAATTGGCCAAGCCAAACTGGTACTTGCTTCACAAACATCTCCTCTGGACAGAAACTTGCAAAACTTCTAGAGGAATAATGGCTTGATGAACCATGCCCAAAATGGGTGTAGGTAAGTTATATGGATAATAGAAGCCCTATGAAAATTGGCAGCCATAATGGAGCAAGATAAAATATACTTGCTTCACAAACCGAAATTTTGGACAGAATCAAAGAATTGAAGATGAGCTCACATGGAGGCATGACATGAGCTCTACTTTGGTGGAGGGCTATGATATGATCATATGAGGGATCACGCAAAATGGCAACTCATTTGGATATGCCTAGCTTGCACCTCCTTCACAAAGCTTCTTTCTGGATAGAAACTTTGGAAAATCATAATTAAATAATTCCTAGGCAAGTGAGGTTGCATTTTGGCATGTGGCAATGATATGGACAAGAAAAGGTGTCGAAGGAGTTTGAGGTCAATTGGGAAAAGGAAAATAGCACTTGCTTCACAATGTGCTATTTAGGGCGGAATAGGGAATGAATTATTTGAGCATGATGATAAACATGACAAATGAAATATTTTGCCATATTTGAGAAATATATGACCCAAACAATTTATGAGAATTATTTGGGAATTTTAGGAGTGATGGAATTAAAGGTTGCTTCACAACCTAGGGCAATTTGAGTTATTCCTTTAATAGAAAAGGAATATTCCCAATAAAAATAATATTGGGATTTGGGCTAGGATGAAATTGACAGGGTCTAGGGAAGGGTTTGGGAATGACAAGCCATTCTGGAAACAAAGAAGAGGGCATCTTCTTCAGTTTCCAGACCACAAAAGAAAAAGAAAGGGCCAAAAATCAGGCTGTCACAAATCTTACCCCCTTAAAGAAATCTCGTCCTCGAGATTTGGTTGCTCGGGGAACAAGTATGAAGATACTGACTTAAGGAAACCGTTTCCAACTCAGGTATCCTTTTTCTTATTTTTGTTCCCACTAAATTTTTATCTGACTGGCCCTGGGGTGGTCTGATTCACTGTATCCATATTCTACCTGGCTGGTTCATGTTTATACATGCTCCCATTTCTTTTAAGATCTGCTGACTTAGCTAGGTGTGATTTGTTATCATGCTGAAATACATGCCCGTCTCACAAATCCGAGAGTGATTTCCGCTGGGTGTGTCATCCGGCACTCACAATCTTTCATAAAGTGGTGATTAGATTTTTCTAGTGGACACCCAAGCTCTAACTCCTTGCATCGGGTTTCTCCAGTAAATGCAGGTTCATCAGGTTCCAAACAGTGAGTTGGGTCATAATCGCTTTCCTGACAGATTCTGGCTTATCGCAGAAGTTTCTGAATCATCTTCACTGGTTCCAATGTCTTGAGTATCGGATCCGTACCAAATATTTGATTTTTGCCTGTCGTGGCTAGCATAAGAGTTTGACCTGTATGATAATATCTGCAGACTTGACTGACGGTGGTTCTGCACCACGCGGGTCTTGCAACAATTTTCATACCTGCATCACTGGTCTTGCTCCTTCATTATTGTTTTCTTGGTCTGGATCCTTGGCTCTTACCAACCGTGATCGTTCTTGGATCACAAAAGTACCACCATCGTGGTCTTGACTAGGGGTATCTTGTGACCCTAACGACGATCACAACCACGACCCATACTTGGTCTCGAACATCTCGATGGCTTTCCCACCATCATCAACAGTGCAAAGTTCATAACTTAGTGTGCAAAATTTATTAAACGTTGACCCATGGTGTGACCTACTACGAGCGTGTCCCTAACCGTGGACTCGGCTATCGATAGATTATTACACTCTGCAGAGGTAGCACACTGTACCCACACCACGGAACCCATGGCCTCGCACTCCCATTCGGGTGGACCAACGGCATTCCGACGAAACCCCTCCATTGCCATGACACTCTCCCGGCCACTCCGACTCACTCCCCATCGGGCTAGTCCTAGATGGCCCCGTGTCTACCAAAGACACAACGACCACCGTCGTGGCCAAAACGATCCCACAAGGGGACCCGGTACCATAATCTCAACAACGGGCACACAAGGTTATGTCTGCTTACCGGGCCAGGGTAAGCATGCCCATAACCTTCCCTAGTTGGAGGCACCGACTAGAGGCATGACAACGGACCGAATCAAGGCCTTCCCATAAAGGCAAATGTGGTTGCACTGGGAAAAACTCGATTCAGTGGCACCATGACCCGGCCAACGATATATTCAAGCTGAGTTATATTCAGGTTCAATTTAAAGTAAAAAATGACCGGTGTCATCGCATGCCATGAAAATGCAACACTATATATGCATCACATATTAACGGAATTGACTGAGTCAACTATATTCACACTAAGCATAAACATCAATAACTCATGCCACTTTTCTGGTTAGGATAAACCTCACTTTAAACAGAATATTTTCTAGCAAATTTTATTATTTTACTCATGCAAGAAAATAACTTTAAGTAATTGCTCATATGCATAACAATATTATTCTTTCATCACCACAAATGAATCCTAGTTTCTTTACCAACTAAGTTAGTTTCAAACATTATGTAAATCAAGCATATTAACTAAAACAAGCACTTAACAGAATATAAATAACATAATAGTTATTTAAATGCATGGATTAAATCTTTCATTCAAGCAAGAAAATCATAAATATTGAAATGGCACCATGAAAATGTTGCTGTGGCTTGCCTTAGTGCAGATGAGGTTCACCAGCCTTCTGGTGATCCTCAATACAAGCCTCACCCTCTGAAAATAATTTTAAACACAAGAAGAAAATATCAAGAACCCTTCTGAAAATTACCAGAAAATCTAGACAGCACAGAAAAATCTCATTTTTGGTGAGCTGCTAGATTTCTTTGCAAAGAACACAATGCAAAAAGAATCAATTCATTTGGACTTATGGTTGAAGAGATATAAGTGTTTGAAGCTCTCTGGAAAATATATAAATTTGAATTTAAATAAAACAAACTAGGGGGGGTGACGTCGAAGGCGTAAAGCCTCGGGCGCCACCACTCGTACCGCTTCGCGCGCGTACTGAGTGGCTGACTAGCGGGCCCCGCTAGTCAGGCGAGGGGGAGAGGGAGGAGGAAACAGAGGGGGTCGCGGCTTCGCCGGAGCTGACACCGGCGGCGAGGGCTCCTTGTCCAAAATGAGAGGGAGGGATTGAGAGAGGGGATGGAGGCGCACCTTCCCGTACCCGTAGCGTAGCTAGGGGTGGTCGGACGACCTCGGAATCGACCTCGCAAGCGGAGGCAGAGAGCGGAGGTCGCCGGAGACGAAGACGACGGCGAACAGAGGCAACTCCAGAGGCTCCAAGTGGACGGAACGGCTTCACCGAAGAGTAGCGGAGGCTCTGGAAGGGTCGCCCAGGCCTGGGAGGGGCTGGAGCTACCGCGACGACCCGAGGGGATCGCCGGCGAGCTCGAGCTCGGGGACAACGGCCCGCGGCCTGCCCGGCCGGGCTACGGCTATCTACAGGTTTGTGGAGTGTGTGGGAGTGGAGGATGGTGCTCGAGGAGGCTGGGGGTGGCTCCTTTTATAGGCGAGCGTCGGGGGGTGGATCGGGCTCCGCTGGCGACACCTGGACACTGTGCCCAGCGACGAGCGGCGTCAGTGAGAGGGGGAGAAGGCGACGCAGCTCACGCGGGGACTATGGGCGAACGGGGACGAGAACAGGATCGAGAGGAAGGCGACGAGCACAGTGTAGAGCGCACTGTTGCGTTGGCCGGACCGCGCCCGTGCTCGCTGCGGCGAGCTCCGGCGTCGGCGAGTGCCAGGGGGAGTTAAGGGGGCTGGGACGAAGATGGTGGCGAGGTTTGGCGCGCTTTGGCAGTCGGGGAAGCGAGCACGCGCGAAACAGAGCGCTCGGCAGCACTTAGAGCGCGTCGACACGCATGCTGGCATCATGTACACGCGTGGTCACCGCGTGAACTTTGCCCCCAGGCCTACCTACGTCCAAAGTTCATGTCTGGCTTGTTGTTCGTGGTAGTTTTTAAGATTACCATGCTTTGGTGTGGATCCAGATGCAGTAGAAAAGATTTTACAAGCCAGGTAAGTTTCTTTTCAGTAACTTTGAGAGGTTACTGAGGTCAAACGGCTGGGAGTTTGGAGCTGTGCTTTGGAGGCTAGCAATCATCTACTGAGGTGATGATGCACAAGAAAGATCAGCCTCATTGGAGCAAGTAAAATGGTAGTTGCTGTAGAAACCACCATTTCTGTCCAGAACAGAAAATATTTTCTGTAGCAAAAATATTCCAAAAAGTGGTGCAATATTTTTGCTCAGGAAGGTCCCTAGGGTTCAAAGGATATTTGTGAATTTTCTCAGATTTTTGTGGGCAAGAAAAATTGGGGTTGCTTTGGAGCACATTGAGCTAGCTAGGGTTTTAGAGAGGAAAATGAATATTTTTCATTACAAAAAAATATTCCAAATATTATTTTGAGGTGAACCAGAGAGGGAATGATGATTAGAGAGGGAAATGAGGCACTTGGGTGAAAGCCAAGGGTACCCAAGTGTTTAAGTCCATATGAAAAGATTCAAAAACTCCAAATTTCAAAATAAATCCAAATGAAAATCAGGCAAAGAAAGGAGGGCAAAAACGAGGCTGTCACAGGCAATTACGGTCAAGCTGGGTTTCTCTTCGGCCTGGATTGATATTGTTATGGGCATGGTAAGATCAATATCTTTCTCAGTACTGTTTAATGGAGAAAAGCTTGAGAGTTTCAAACCAACAAGAGGTATTCGACAGGATGATCCTACTTCCCCTACCTATTCTTACTTGCAGCAGAGGGCCTTTCGTGCCTACTAAAATCCAGTTCTCAGTCATCAGCTCTAAGTGGTGTTAAGGTGGCTCCCACAGCTCCTGAGGTGAACCACCTTTTATTTGCAGATGACAGCCTGTTGCTTTTTAAGTCTAGTGTTGAGGGTGCAAATTTGGTGTCCAACTTGCTGGATCTATATTGTAATGCTTCGGGACAGAAAGTTAACAATGATAAGTCCTCTATATTCTTTATCAAGGGGTGTCCCCAGGACACTAGGCAGCAGGTTAAAGATATCTTTGCAGTGCAGAATGAGTCGCTCAGTGAGAAATATTTGGGGATGCCCACGGAAGTGGGACAATCTAAGAATGGCACGTTCAAGTATCTGCGGGACAGAGTCTGGGAAAGGATAAGAGGATGGATGCAGAAGCTTTTATCTGTAGCAGGGAAAGAGGTTCTTATAAAATCCGTGGCTCAAGCAATTCCGGTCTTCTCCATGTCTTGTTTCAGAGTCCCCAGGGGGCTTTGTGAAAGCATAACATCAACCATAAGACAATTCTGGTGGGGAAGTAAGCAAGGAAGAAGGAAGCCCTGTTGGGTGTTGTGGGATGTTATGATGAGGCTGAAGAACTTGGGAGGGCTAGGTTTCCGCGACCTCGAGATTTTTAACCTGGCTCTTCTGTCCAGGCAAGCTTGGAAGTGCCTAGAGGAGCCCAACTCTTTGAGTGCATGAATCCTAAAGGCTGCTTACCATCCTGATTGCACCGTTCTCGAGGCAGGTCTGGGCTCGCACCCCTCTCAGATTTGATGAGAAATACTAGATGGGAGTGACATTGTCAAGCAAGGTATAATCAGAAGGATCGGCGATGGACAGACGACCAGCATATGGGAACATAATTGGATTCCAAGATCCGGACTTATGAGACCAATCTCATCACTGGTACTTAATCCACCCTCTCATGTTGCCGACTTGATTGATGCTACGTCAGCTTCATGGAAGGAGGAGTTGGTTCGACAGATCTTTACTCCGGTGGATGCCGAGGCAATTTTAAGGATCCCCATATGCTCCAGGCAGATGGAGGACTTCTGGGCATGGGCTAAGGACCCACGGGGACGTTTCTCTGTCAGGACGGCCTACAAAATGATTTTCAGAATCAAGATGGGTAGAGAGGCATGGTTGGAGGAGTCTGAAAGTTTGTCAAGTTTAGAACTAGAAAGGAAAGGTTGGACGGATCTTTGGAAAATGAAGGTGCCCTCGAAGCTGAAAGTATTCGCGTGGAGGCTTGCACAACATTCTCTGCCTACCGGGGATGTACTCCAGCACCGGAACATGGCCACAACGGATGTGTGCGCCATCTGCAGAGCCTAGGATAGTTGGCGCCATGCATTACTTGACTGTGCCGTTTCCAGATGTACGTGGGCTCTGTCCAATGAGGACTTGGTGCAGCATTTGTCTTCTAATCATGACCTTAATGCTAAACGCTGGCTACAATCCATGGTAGAGGCCCTGAAGGAAGATGAGCTCACCGTCCTGATTGTGACCTTGTGGGCGATCTGGTCTGCGCGTTGCAAGGTTATTCATGAAGGCATTTTCCAATCTCCTCATGCTATCAACGGCTTTATAGCTAGCTATCTATCAGACATTGAGTTCCTAAAGCAGCCGGTAGCAGCAGCAAGGGCTACACCGGGGCCAAGGCCGACGGCATGGATCCCTCCTCCGGATCTGCATTTAAAAGTAAACGTTGATGCAGCGGTAGCAAGCACGGTAGACTCGGGGCAGTGCAGTGGTTTGCCGCGATGGCGTAGGGATCTTCCACGGGGCTTTTGCTCTTAATTTCAACAACATTGATGATCCCGAGGTTTTGAAAACACTGGCAATACATGAAGCTCTCGCTCTCTCGAAAGACTTGTACGTTCAGAAAATAGCAGTCGCTTCCGATTGAAAGAAGGTGGTAGATGCAATCAAGACAGGCACGTCGGCTTCATATGGCACTACTGTGCGAGAAATAATGGATCGATCTAGGTTTTTTCTTCTTGTTTGATTAGCCATGAATTTAGAACCTCCAATATGGAGGCTCACAAACTTGCAATGCATGCTTTAACGCTGGGTACTGGCTGCCATGCTTGGTTAGGTCAGCCCGGAGATTTTGCTTTCGTCCCTGTAAACCTCGTGACGGATGAATAAAAAGCTTTATGGGTTTGCCTAAAAAAATCTAGGAGTACTTGCTTCTAAAAAAATAATCTAGGATTACTTAATTCTCAAAAATCTAGGAGTACCTGTTGGTCTCAAAAAAATATCTAGGAGTACTGTTTCATAGCTTCCTTAAAAAAAATTCTTTTTTAGCACGTGGTACATTCTCTGTGGTCGCTTAAGAAGTTTCGACTGGTTTTGCTCGAAATTTCCAACGTGATCACAAAAGGTTTACCATGTTGCTTCGGTGAGCCTGAGTGGAATGTTGGAGGCTCAGAACAAATTAGGTTTTGGAACAAACGACCATATGAGTGTCTCGGTGGATCCGGGTGAAAGTGGTTCGGTGGCACTGAGGTGAAATAGTTAGGTATAGTGGAATTTCTTGAGGTGGTTTGAGGAGTTTTTGGATTTTGATCTTTAAGAACCTAGAGCAAAGATCTCGTTGTCACATCCTCATCCCTTCTAGTAGTATCTACATGCCTAAGGACTCAATGTGACCTCGAATCACTAAAATGAAAATGCAGAATCATATGGCTTGGCCAACACTTGAAGTTCTTTTAGGGATCATCTTCCATTCCAATGTTGTTTCTATGAAGAACTTTGTTTGAAATAAACTTGAAGCATAGTTAGTTCTTCGAGATATGTTGGCATGAATCACCGTAATACACCTTGGGGATTAGATGCACTTTCAGATCTTTTGATCTGCCTCATCCATCGCTCACACCAGGATCTTGATGGGAGGAGCAGAACCGGACGCAAATATCCGCTTGGTGTGACTTCGTTGCTACCCTAGATCAAATTGATGACGTTGGGGAACCACGACGTAGTCTCCATCATCTTCGTGAACTTCACCATGTCCCCTTGCGTGTACCCCACCAGCAACATCGTCTAGCCTGACCCCTTGATCTTCCTGAGTGGTGGTGAGAGAGATCAATGGTGAGAGAGAAAGAGAGATTGGTGGGAGCTTGATGTCTACTATGCAACTTTATTCTTGTAGACACTTGTTGAGCCTCCAAGCGCAGAGTTTTGTAGGACAGTAGCAATTTTCCGTCAAGTGGATGACCTAAGGTTTATCAATCCATGAGAGGTGTAGGATGAAGATGGTCTCTCTCAAACGACCCTGCAACCAAATACAAGAAATCTCTTGTGTCCCCAACACACCCAATACAATGGCAAATTGTATAGGTGCACTAGTTCGGCGAAGAGATGGTGATAAAAGTGTAATATGGATGGTAGAAATATATTTTTATAATATGAATAAATAAAAACAGCAAGGTGGCAAATAGTAAACGGGCACAAAAACGGTATTGCAATGCTTAAAAACAAGGCCTAGGGTCCGTACTTTCACTAGTGCAATCTCTCAACAGTGCTAACATAGTTGGATCATATGATTATCCCTCAAAGTACAACAAAGAATCACTCCCGAGTTCCTATTAGCGGAGAACAAAAGATAGGAATTGTTTGTAGGGTACGAAACCATCTCAAAGCTATTCTTTCCGTTCGATTTATTCAAGAGTCCGTACTAAAATAACACAAAGCTATTTTTTTCCGTTCGATCTATCCTAGAGTCCATACTAAGATAACACCAAAGCAAGTTCATAATCATAACACTCAATCCACATAAGGAACTATAGAGAGACCCCGAAGTTTCTACTGGAGAAAAACGTGCATCAACCCCTATGCATAGATTACCCAATATCACCGCGGGAATCCGCAAATTGAATGCCATAACATATATCAAGTGAATCAATAAGATACCCCAATTGTCACCTCAAGTATTCATACTGCAAGATATATATCATGTGTTCTCATCTCTGAATATTCAATCCGACATGACAAAACTTCAAAGGGTAAAGATTCAATTCATCACAACAAGAGTATAGAGGGGAGAAACATCATATGATCCGACTATATTAACAAAGCCCATGATATAGATCATGAGAAAGAGAGATAAAACACATAGCTACTGGTACAAACCCTCAGCCCCGAGGGTGGACTACTCCCTCCTCATTGTGGTGGCCGCCGGGATGATGAAGATGGCCACCGGAGATGATTCCCCCCTCCAGCAGGGTGCCGGAACGGGTCTAGATTGGTTTTTGGTGGCTACGGAACCCTGCGGCG
The DNA here is from genome assembly GCF_018294505.1 of Triticum aestivum. NCBI lineage: Eukaryota > Viridiplantae > Streptophyta > Magnoliopsida > Poales > Poaceae > Triticum > Triticum aestivum. The sequence continues at coordinate 444,152,311 of NC_057814.1, read as the reverse complement.
GCGGAACTTCTGATCTAGGTTAATCCCGAAGGGTTTTTGTCGGTGTACAAAAGAGGGGGCGCACCTTTGTACCCCTTTACCTGTGCACGGACTGTCGGAGCCGCGCCCACGGCCGCACCAAGCAGAGTGGAGGAGGTAAACCAAGGTAAAACCAAAGCCCGAGGCAGCCAGAGCGACGCCAAGACCAAGACTACAAAGAGCAGAGGGACGAAGAAGGTTCCCCCGGCAAGACCCTTGCCGGGGCAGCCTCAGCGGCCCCGACAAGACCCTTGCCGGGGCAGCTCGCCCACACCAGCGGAGTGAGCCACCCTCGAGCCCACGAGTTCCAACTCAGCCCACCACGTTGGAACTAGGGCTCGGGAGGCACCTCCATGGTGGCATGCAGATCTTTGTCAAGACCAAGAAATGTTCAAGATCAGATGAGGATTAGAAGACAACGGTCCTCGGCAAGATCCTTGCCGAGGAGAGCCACAAGACCCCCGGCAAGATCCTTGCCGGGGATGACTGCGTGCCACGGCAAGACCCTTGCCGGGCCACCCGGCAAGGCTCTCACCAAGGATGCCAGCAGGGCCACTGTCAGGCCCACACAAACCAAGCTTCCACCGCCGTTTGCATGCAGCTACCAGCCCAACCAGCTGGGCAGGCACCTGCATAGCAACATGCAGCTCCCAGGCCAACTCAGCGAGCGCCTGCGTGGCGGCATGCAGATCTTCGTGAAGGCTCCACCACCGCGCCACCTAAGCTGCCTGCCTGCCTACATGGCGCCGCATGCATCGCTGGCCAGGGCGCGTGTCGAAGCAAGGAGGAGCGGCGACGGACGGGACGGGCCTCGCCTCCATCCCCGATAAAGCTAGGGGACACCTCAGCAGCGCATTAAATGCGACTTGTCCTGTAATACAAGTGATAAGCTCGCAATACTGTACGCCTTTCCACCTCCTGTATGCCACTGTGGCAGCCCCTTTCGCCTATAAAAGGAGGCCCATGGCTTACTGGAGAAGGATTCGGCTCTTTCGAACCACGCACTCACCATAGCTAGTTCGAGAGCTCAAGAACTCTCTGAAATACACCCACCAAAGCAGGACTAGGGTTTTACACATCTTCGCGGCCCGAACCTGGGTAAACGATCCTTGTGCTGACTACTAATCCCGCTCTTCTCGCAACCCTGCGCCCCGGCAACCGTAGTAGGGATTCTTGTGATCCCATAGGTGTCGTTCCACACCGACATCTTTGGCGCGCCAGGTAGGGGGCGCAATTGTGAGAATCTGGTCTAGTAGCTAGCCTAGCGCTTCATCATCACCATGGCTCCCAAGAAGAAGACGGCCACGGCGATCGGCTCGTCTGGGGCCGAACGGCCCGTGCCACTACGGGCGGGCAGCGGCCCGGTCGCGGACAGAACCCGAGCCGCGATCCGCGAGCACCAGCATCGCCCTGGCAGTCAGAGCCTGGCGAGCGGCGCCGTTCGCGTGCCAGGCGACAGGCCGCACATTACCAAGTCTAAAGATGGGCTGGCCCCCCCGCAGGTGGTGCGGGGCCCTCTAGGAGTGTCGTCGTGCCACCCACGGGCGGCGCAGCGACCTCCAAGACGCCCACGCCGGCGACCACTGCGCGCTCTTCCCATGGTGTGCGCGACGAACCGTGTCACCATGCCGGTGACCCTGGGCACCGCCGTGGGAAGAGCCCTGTGCGTCGTTCGCGGGATGAAGGAGTTCAACATGCCCGCCGAAGTGCTGGCGAAAATGGCGCGCAGCCGCTGGGTCGTGACAGAGCTCCTTCTAACGTGGTTAGAAGTCGGAGCGCGCCACGGTCCACGCAGCTGTCGCCGCCACCCACGCCAGCTGAAGCTTTGGCGCGCGCACAACTACTCCTCGACTTCCCTCCTGCTGCAGAGAAGCTCGACAAGTGGAGGGCCACCATCCGGAGCCTCGTCGCCATCGCCAACAAAGACGATCCGCGACCGGCGGGGCCCTCGGGTCGGCGCTCCACCGAGCCACCACATGCTGGCGTTGGGAGGACCGGGGGAGCTGCGGCCACGGTGCACTCTCCTCCTCCTCGCGGGCGTCTGCCCGTCGTGACGACGCCTATGATAACATCTCTATAGCATGTCCGACCCGCGGACCCACCAGACCAGCGCCAAGTTCTTTGAGAACTAGCTCACGAAGATGCTCGGACCACTATTTGAGCGCCGGCGTGATACACGCCACCAGTCGGACAAGCGGGCAGGACCCGCTATGGAGCACCCAGCACCGGGGGGCTCTGGCGGCCTACCTTACGAGGTGGGCTGTCCGGCCTTTACCCATGAGCTGCGGCAGTTCCAATGGCCGTCCCACCGCACGTTCAAACCCGACGTCGGCGAGAAGTACACTGGCAAGACCCATCTGTCCGAGTTCCTCAGCATCTACACCATCGCGATGCAGGCGGCCGGAGCTCGCAACGACAAGGTGCTTGCCAATTATTTCCCGCTGGCGCTGAAGCCCAATGTTATGTCTTCGTTGATGCACTTGCCGGCGGATTCCATTTCTTCTTGGTCGGATCTGTGCCATGAGTTCGTTGGCGCCTTCACAGGAGGCCACCAAGCTCATGGCCAGGCCAGTGATCTGCATATCATTCCCTAGAAGGAAGGGGAAATCCTGCGCAAGTACATCCAGAGATTCAGCCGGGTGCAGTACAACATCCCCGACGTTCATCCCGCCGCTGTGATCAGCGCGTTCCATCAGAACATGCGCAACCGCAAGATGCGCAAAGAGCTGGCGATGACCAAGGTTAAGGATGTGGTCGAGCTCTACGTTCTGGCCGATAGATGCGCCCGGGCTAAAGAGGGAAGGAAGTACCCCGGCGAAGACGCCGGTGCGGAAACCGACTCTACCGACGAAGATGCCGCCACCCCAACGAAGAAGGGCCGGCGTCGCAACAGGAAACGCAAGGGCAAGGCCGTACTTGCTGTCGAGGGGTCTGACGACACCGGCGCTGCCAAGAAGGTCAAGGCAGACGGCCCCGGCAAGGAGATTGCCAGGTGCACCGCCTGTCGGGCCTTAGCAGCTGCCGACAAGCCAGGGGCTCCGGCAAGCAGTACTGCAAGATCCACCGCACCAAGGGCCACGACCTCCAGAACTGCCGACAAGTCGAGCTGCTTGCTGAAAAGCAAAAGGCCGAGTATGAAAGGCGGGACAAGGAGAAAGGTCAGAACGGTGCGGAGGGATCCGGCAAGAAGCGTGGCGGCCAAGGAAGCCGCCCCGGCAAGGACAACAAGCAAGAGAGGCCCGCCCAGGGCCGTGACAAGAAACAAGAAGACGATGATCACGACGAGGACGACGAGTCCGGTGAGCAAGAGTTCCAGAAGGCTACGGAGGCCATGTGCATCGATGGTGGCGCCTCACTGCATACTTCTCACCGCCAGCTCAAGCAGTGGGCGCGTGAGATTACAGCAGCGGAGCCGTCGTTCGACGCTCAGAAGCCGCTGAAGTGGTCCAGCACGCCCCTCACCTTTGACGCCGAGGACCACCCTGACCGCACGACCGTGGTCGGGTGTTTGCCATTGTTGGTCTGACCTACGATACGCAACCTCAAGGTGAACAAGATGTTGGTTGACGGCGGGGCTGGCCTGAACTTGATCTCGCCCGTTGTGATCAAAAGGCTGCAAATTCCTGATGGAGACCTCGAAGAAACGGGCACGTTTCAAGGGGTCAATCCGGGGAGGAGCTAGCCGAAGGGGAAGGTCACACTGCCCGTGACGTTTGGAGGAGAGTTGAACTACAGGACGGAGAGGATTGTCTTTGATGTGGCCGAGATCCCCTTGCCCTACAACGGGATCCTTGGCCACCCGTCACTAGCCAAGTTCATGGCGGTATCACACTACGCCTACAACATGCTAAAGATGCCCATGCCGTTAACCATCATCTCCGTCCCCTCCGACAAGAAGGACACGCTGATTTGCGCCGACCAACTCTACCGGGAAGCGATTGCAGCAGTTGCCGTCAAGGCACCTGCTCCTGCCGCTGAAGGCCCGGGAGGGAAGAAGAAACCCGGCAAGACCTCTCGCACCCACTCCGGCAAGCCCACCACTTCGGAGTGCTGCGCTACCATCGAGGACGTGCCAGGGAGCTCTACCGGCAAGAGCAAGAAATCCAGAGCCGAGCCACCATAGACCAAGAAGGTGTCCGCCAGGGAGGATGGCACGGGAGGGGCCTTCACCATAGGCTCCACCCTCGACAGCAAATAGGAAGGCGCGCTCGTCACCTTCCTGCGGGCAAATGTCGACGTGTTTGCGTGGCAAGCATCCGACATCCCCGGTGTTCCCAGGGAGGTGATTGAGCACCACCTAGCTGTCTGTCCTCATGCGCGGCCCGTCAAGCAGAAGGTTAGAAAGCAGGCTCTGGAGAGGCAGGAGTTCATCGCAGAGGAGATCAGGAAGTTGGAAGCGGCAGGCTTGGTGAGAGGAGTACTCCACCCGACGTGGTTGGCCAATCCGGTAGTGGTGCGTAAGGCGAATGGGAAGTGGAGGCTGTGTATTGATTACACTGATATCAATAAGGCTTGTCCTAAGGACCCCTTCCCGTTGCCACGCATCGACCAGATTGTTGACTCCACGGCCGGGTGTGACCTGTTATCATTCCTTGATGCCTACTCGGGCTACCACCAAATCTTCATGACAAGAGAGGATGAAGAGAAGACAGCATTCATCACCCCATGTGGTACGTATTGCTTTTTACGGATGCCTTTCGGGTTGAAGAGTGCTGGCTCGACGTTTGCAAGAGCAGTCCAAATTGGTTTTCAACCTCAGCTCCATAGAAATATGGATGCATACATGGATGACATAGTGGTCAAAACCAAGGACGGGCCTACTCTTGTGCGAGATCTGGAAGAGACATTTGCCAACCTGTGCAAGATCAACCTTAAGCTGAACCCTGAGAAGTGTGTATTCGGTGTCCCGTCCGGCAAGCTTCTCGGATTATTTGTGTCGCAGCGCGGGATCGAGGCAAACCCGGACAAAATCAAAGCTATTGAGCAGATTGAGGCGCCCAAGCGGATCAGAGATGTGCGTCAGCTCACTGGCTGCGTCGCCGCCATGAGCCGATTCATCTCCAAGTCCGCCGAGCGTGCCCTTCCCTTCTTCAAAATCTTGAAGAAGGCAGGCCCAATGGAGTGGACCCCAGAAGCCGAGGCGGCGTTGCAGGATCTGAAGAAATACCTCTCCTCCATGCCAATACTGGTTGTGCCTAAACCACAAGAGCCGTTGCTGCTGTATCTAGCGGCGACGAATCAAGTGGTCAGTGCCACACTGGTGGCGCAGAGGGAGGTTGATGGGGAGGCAGTGGCGGCGGCAAAACCAGCGGATGGCAAGCTTAAGATCCCCCAGGCAGGGCCTGGTGTCGGCAGGGGGGGACCCCGGCAGGGTCTGACGCCACCAAGGCAGTGCCTGCACAGTCAGGTGGGGCGGGGCAGAAGAAGAAGGTGATGCAACATCCGGTTTACTTTGTCAGCTCCCTCTTGCAAGGGGCTAGGTCGAGGTACTCTAGTGTGCAAAAGTTGCTCTTCGGCCTCCTTATGGCCTCGAGGAAGCTGCGTCATTACTTCCAAGCCCATGAGATCACTGTCGTCACCCGCCTCCCATTGCAACGGATACTGCATAACCCAGATGCAACCGGAAGGATTGTGGAATGGGCCTTGGAGTTGTCAAGTTTTGGTTTGAAGTTTGAAAGCACCTCGACAATCCAGAGCAGAGTCTTGGCGGAGTTCATTGCAGAATGGACCTCAACGCCCGACGAAGAAATCCAGGAGACCGCTCTCCCCGGCAAGGAAGCAGACCGCGACTGGATCATGTACTTTGATGGGGCTTTCTCACTGCAAGGCGCCGATGCTGGCGTACTGCTCGTCGCACCCATCGGAGAGCACCTCAAGTACATGGTCCAGATGCACTTTCCCAGGGAGATGTCCACCAACAACACTGCGGAGTACGAGGGGCTGCTTGCCGGTCTCAGGATCGCGGCAGACCTCGGGGTCAAGAAGCTCATCGTCAGGGGTGACTCGCAGCTTGTTGTCAGACAGGTCAACAAGGATTACCAGAGCCCATTGATGGAGGCCTACGTAGATGAGGTGAGGAAGCTGGAGGAGCGCTTTGACGGTATCCAAGCAGAGCACGTCCCCTGAATGGAGAACGACATCGCCGATTACCTATCAAAGCGTGCGGCATTCAAGCTACCTGTGGAACCAGGTACCTTTTTGCTCCGGTTAACTCGGCCATTCGTCGAACCCTCAATGGGGCAGAACAAGCGAAGGAAATCAGGTCCCGGCAAGTACTTTCTCACCGAGCCCCCTGGGACGGCCGGCAAGGATGTTGCCGTGCACACTGAGCCTGCCCAAGAGCAACTGGCTCCGGCTGGGCGTCAAGCCCTGGCCGTAGAGACAGCCGCTCTCATGGCGGAAGAGATGCCTTTGGTCCTTGCCGTCGAGCCCCAGGCTCCGGCATGGGCGTAGCATACCGTCTGATTCCTCCAAACAGGGGAGCTTCCTGAGGAGCAGGAAGAAGCGGAGAAAGTAGCCCGTCGGTCTGCCCTGTACCAGTTCGTCGATGACGTCCTGTACAGGAGGAGGCCGAACGGTGTGAAATTGAAGTGCATCCCCCGGGAGGAAGGACTGAAGCTGTTGGCGGAGATACATGGAGGCATATGTGGCTCCCACATAGGGTCAAGTGCCCTCGCCGGCAAGGCGTTCCGGCAAGGTTTCTTCTGGCCCACCGCCCTCCAGAATGCGGCGACACTAGTAACCAAGTGTGAAGCGTGTCAGTTCCATTCAAAGAAGCTTCATCAACCAGCTCAAGCCCTTCAAACAATCCCTCTCTCCTGGCCATTCTCGGTCTGGGGGCTCGATATACTGGGCCCCTTCCCCCGTGCTGTCGGGGGCTTTGAGTAGTTGGACGTTGCAATCGACAAGTTCACAAAGTGGCCGGAAGTGGAAGCAGTGAGAAAGGTGACAACACAGTCAGCCGCCAAGTTCTTCAAGGGACTAGTCTGCCATTTTGGTGTGCCAAACAGAGTCATCACCGACAATGGCACGCAGTTCACAAGCCACACCTTCATGCAATACATTCAAGACCTCGGCAGCAAGGTCTGTTTTGCTTCCGTGGCACACCCATGGAGCAATGGCCAAGCGGAGAGGGCAAATGCTGAAGTGTTGCGAGGCCTAAGAACAAAGACTTTTGACAAGCTGCGCAAGAGCGGAAGGCGCTGGATTGATGAATTGCCAGCGGTTCTTTGGTCAATCAGGATGACGCCAAATCGAGCCACCAGCCAGACACCTTTTGCCCTGGTTTACGGGGCAGAAGCAGTTCTCCCCACGGAACTCATATACGGGTCACCTCGAGTGCTCGCTTATGACGAGCTTGAGCAAGAGCAGTTGCGCCAAGATGACGCAACGCTCCTTGAGGAAGATCGTCTTTGGGCGGCTGTGAGAGCAGCACGCTACCAGCAAGCCTTGCGCCGCTACCATAGCCGCAAGGTTCATGCCGAAGCTTTGAGGAAGGCGACCTTGTTCATCGGCGTGTTTAGTCGGCCAAGAGTTCCAACAAGTTGACGCCAAAGTGGGAAGGCCCTTATCAGGTAATACGAGTCACCAGGCCCGGCGCAGTCCGCCTGGAGACCGAAGATGCTGTCCCAGTGAGCAACTCCTGGAACATCAAGCATCTTCGCAAGTTTTACCCATAAGGCGCGGCTTGCCGGGCCTCTCGGCAAGCCACCTTTTGTACAAGCTTTGCCGGCAAGGCATGTAACCCTTTGTACAAAGCCAAGCGCAGACCCTGAGCATAAATAAATGAAGCGCTAGCGCCCTAAGTTATAGCATGCATGCTAGGTCGAGTCTCTTCCTTGGTTAGGGTTGATAGTGCTTAGCGGCGACTAACCCCTAGCTTAGAGGTCAAGTGCGCGTCTCTCTGTTCTTTTCTGTCCTCCTTTGGTTCGCAGGGCACATGGGCACTTCTGCTGAGCTGCTTGGAAGAAAGGGAACGGACCGACACCCCGACCACGGCAGACCAGAGTTGCCGGGGGCTGCAAGTACAAGGATCCAACCGCGGCAAGACGAGGTTGCCGGGGGGCTGCAGATCCAGATAAGTCTTTTATCCTCTGTCATGCATTTTAGAACGGAACTGGGGCATGTGAAACCTCATTTTATCTCTAGGCTACCGTGCTCCCATTTTTCCTATACCTAAGGATTATCCCCTGGGTCCGGATTTGGTTGTAGCCGCGGCGGTAAGGAGATAGAACAAGGAGCCTAAGCCCACTTCATCCTTGCCTCCGCCATGGGCGCGAGAATGGTCGAACGAAGTGAGGGGGGCGGCAAGGCCTATTGCCGGGCGAAAAACGCTTACCTTAAATAGTAACAAGGATTCGCTCCTTGTTGCGGGGTCTACCCACGAACGGAAAACCCGGCAAACATCCCTTTTTCATTAAAAACATCCCACACAGGTACAGTCCGTACGGAATGAAAAACATGAACAAGGGGGATTACAAGCTTTAAATTTAACAAGGCCCGAGGGCTTACAGATTAAACAAGAGATGAGATGCCCGTCATCCCTTTCTTGTCCCTCTCCTCAAGAGGCAGGTCAAGGAGGCAAAAGGGCAAAAGGGGTGCCTAGGCGAGCTACGAGCAGCAGAAAGCACCAAGAGAACACCTCGGTGGCCGCCCACGGAGGGGCCGGTGATGACAGTGCCGGGAAAGGAGCTGGAAGACGAGGCGGCAGGACTGACAATACGCGATGAAGGCCTTCGGTGCCCGCGTACTCTGAGTTGACGGCCTTGCCGCCTGCCCTCTTCCTCTTCCGCAGCCTCCCGATGCCAGCCACCCAAGGTGACGGCCCCGAGAAGTTCAAGGAGCTGTCCCCACCCCCGGCAAAACTCTGCCGGAGGAGCGGCTAGGTGCAGATGCTGCTGCTGCCGCACCCGCCCAGGCGCGGGGCGTCCGACGCCTAGTCAGACTCGTCCCCGTCATCTGCCCCGCTGTCCTCCTCATCACTTTCGCTCGAGGAAGAGCTTCCATCGTCGGAGTCTCCATCGGAGGAGCTCTCCACGCAGCACTTCAGGCAAGTTCCAAACTCTCCGAAGACCTTGATGGAAAGCAGGCCGTCCTCCATTAATTTGAAGTAGAGGACGAGCCCCGCCATCAGGCTGTGGATGCGAGCAAACGTCTTCCATCCACGGCGGAGGTACATGACCCGAGGAGCCGGGAAGTCAACATCGACCCACGTGCCCCCATTCCCACAGCCCCTCATGTGCAACCTGAGGGTTTGGGGCGGGTCACGCTCCATCACCCGAGCGAACGGGGCGGGGAGACAAAGACGACGACGCGGAGGCCGGCGCAGCCTGATGAAGAACTCGCAGGGCTGGTCTTCAACATGGCCCTCCGTCGGGAAAGGCATCATTGGCGGGGGCGAGGCCGACGCGCCGCCCCATCCTCCTCTTCCCCGAGCACCACGACCTCTGCCGCGGCCGCGCCCACGGCCTCGCCCCATCCCCCTTCCCCTCGCGGCCGGCTCCACCACTGCAGGCTCAGGAGGAGGAGGGACGCGTTGTCGAGCGGCGACCCTCGCCGCCACCGTCGAGGGACCGGGATTCCCCTTCTCCATGGCGGGTGAGAGGAAGAAGCAGAAGCAGGGGGAGATAGAAGATAGAAGAATACGGGAGGCCGTCCCCTCCCTCTCCTTATAAAGGGGCGGGGACGGGGTTTCGGCCGCCCCGCTCGACCAATCCAGACACCAGAGGCGCGGGGGATCGAGACCGACCCGCTGCCCCAACCAGCGACGGCCCGGTTTCCCGCCTCCACCGCTTGTCACCCCAGGCGCATGAAGGACGCGTGGCGAACGGGCAGAACCGAGGGGATGGGTGAAGCGACCTCTCCCCACCCCATGATCGTGGGGTGTGGACGCCTTGAAGACCGTGACCCGGTCCCACTCAGTAAATGAGCCGCGCCTCCACGCCTCCCTCTTTTTTACGGGGAAGGCGCGAGCCGCCTCTTTAGTACGATGTGACGCATGTGTGTGGGAACCGTCCCACGCATGCCGCCCACGTCACGCGCACCCCTCCACATAACGCATTCAACACAAGTCGTGGGAAGCGCGGCGTGCAAAAAGTTTTACCGCGGTAAAAACCGCCCCGCCTGCCCGCGCATCGTTTTGGGCCCGGCCCAACAACGTGTCGCGCTTATGTGTGGCCCAGGCCTGGGGGCTCCTGTCGGTGTACAAAAGAGGGGGCGCACCTTTGTACCCCTTTACCTGTGCACGGACAGTCGGAGCTGCGCCCACGGCCGCACCAAGAAGAGCGAAGGAGGTAAACCAAGGTAAAACCGAAGCCCGAGGCAGCCAGAGCGACGCCAAGACCAAGACTAAAAAGAGCAGAGGGACGAAGCAGGTTCCCCCAGCAAGACCCTTGCCGGGGCAGCTCGCCCACACCAGCGGAGTGAGCCACCCTCCAGCCCACAGGTTCCAACTCAGCCCACCACGTTGGAACTAGGGCTCGGGAGGCACCTCCATGGTGGCATGCAGATCTTTGTCAAGACCAAGGAATGTTCAAGATCAGATGAGGATTAGAAGACAACGGTCCTCGGCAAGATCCTTGCTGAGGAGAGCCACAAGACCCCCGTGTCAGGACCCCGATTCCAAGTCACATCGATCTAGCTGGTAACACCTCATATCACTTTGCGGCCTCACGCACGGTATTCCCACGGGTGTCGCCTTACCAAGGCCCGGGACCGTTTGCGCCTTTTGGCTCACGTATATGATAGTGTCGCTAGCATCCATATGACAGAGAACCCGGGCCGACATGACTAGTCGTGAACCCAAAGTGGTACTAACTTACGGGGACAGGCATACATGAATGAACATCGAGCATGTCGGTCAGCAGCGTGCGAATCCGGGCTGTAGCACTGGGCTAACAGGACTCCGGTGAACCGGGCTGTAGCAGGCTAGGCAGGACTCCGGATGTCACCGTGTGACATTTCCCCGAAGGGACAGACACATGAACGAAGTGAATCACATGCCGGCCAGTCAAGTGTTCCGGAGCAGTAGTGCTGGGCTAGCAGGACTCCGGTGAACCGGGCTGTAGCGGACTACTATGGCTCATGGAAGCACAAGACTACATTTCCCCATAAGAGAGGCTACCAAGGATAAACAACTAGGTTGTCGGATCCCACACATACCAAGCATTTCAATCATACACACAATATGCTCGATATGTGCAAATACAACATGGCATCACAACAAGACTCTACGACTCAGAGTATTTATTCATTAGGCTCCGAAGAGCCAGATATTACAAACATGGGTCTCATGACCCAACATTCAGAGCATACAAGTCAAAGCACATGCGGAAGCTTAACATGTCTGAGTACAGACATCTACAAAAGAAAAAGGCTGCAAAGCCTGACTATCTACAAGACCCTGCCGAGGGCACAAGATCGTAGTTGAGGTATCAAGCTAAACGTCGAAGTCCACACGGAACTACTAGCGAGACAGACGTCTCTCTGCAAAACATAGAATAGGCAAACGTGAGTACAAATGTACCCAGCAAGACTTACATCAGAACTAGCTACATATGCATCGGTATCAACAAAGGGGGTAGTGGAGTTTAACTGCAGCAAGCCAGCTTTGACTCAGTGGCTATCCTGAACTACGACTGCAAGCAACTCTTTTGAGGTGGCGCACACGAGTCCACATATTCACCATATCAATACACCACTATGGATCCGCTCCCGTCTCCCCACGAGAACGCCATCCATAGCACTCATGCTTATCTTGCGCATTTTAGAGTATCCACTTTCACTTGTCTATGAACTGTTATAGGCAACCCAGAAGTCCTTTACCGCGGACACGGCTATTCGAATAGATGATGTTAACCCTGCAGGGGTGTACTTCGTCACACACGCTCTCGCCACTTACCACCATGTACACGTCGTGTACCTCGGCAACCTTCAAGCGGAAGGCTGGCGAGGGAGTCGGCCACGACCTGACTAACCACACAAGTCTCTAGTCCAGGTTTATCGCCTATTCGGGTTCCATCCGCAAGGAGATCCGGCCGGGGTGTCGCTCACGGCCCCAAACGATGTGTGCAGGGTTCCCGAGCCCACCATCCGGGTGCCACTCGGTATACCAGGCCACGTGTGCCTAGTCTGTCCCAAGCCCACCTGTACCGGGTGCCACTTGGTAGACTACTAACACTACCTACAAACACCAGAAACTAGTTGCAACTCCTGGACAGAGATCAAGTTGAATAATAAGTCGAGAGGGGCACTTAAGCATTCCAATGTGTGGTAGTAACTGTTCATGGATCACAAACACAGAACTCAGTTCCTGAGGACGGCTGCAATGAGACAACCCACCATGTACTCCTACATGGCCTCTCACCGCTACCTTTACCAAATCGTGTTCACACACTTAGCTCTCAACAGTAGGACATGTTCACCACATTACAATTCATCCCCGATGAATCAGACCTGACACAACTCTAAGCAATAGCAGGCATGACAAACAGGCATGAATGAGTAGGCACATCAGGGCTCAAACAACTCCTACTCATGCTAGTGGGTTTCATCTATTTACTGTGGCAATGAGAGGTCATGCAGAGGAAAGGGGTTCAACTACCGCAACATGTAACAGATGAATCGTTGTTGTCCTAATGCAGTAAAAGAGAGCAGGGGCGAGAGAGTGGGATTGTATCGGAATGAACAAGGGGGTTTTGCTTGCCTGGCACTTCTGAAGATAATATAGCTCTTCATCGGTGTCATCGAACTCATCGTCGAAACCACATCTATCGAGAGGGGACAATTACCGGCAAACAAGGAAGAACACAATCAATGCAATGCACAATATGATGCATGATCATGACATGGCAATATGATGTGTTTTGGGCTAATGCAACATAAAGTCCTTTTGATTGAAGTGGAATTCAAAGCTAGATCAAATTCCAACTCCAAGTCTATTTTCAAATATGTCCTAATCATGTTTCATCCTAAACAGTGAAGTTAACTTTCTCAAACATGCATGAAAATGGTACAGATGGAAAGATTGGATTTTTCTGATCATTTTTCATATATAAATTATTTCATTTGGAGTTACGGTTGAATTACTATGATTTTTAGAAGTTTTACTAATTTCTGGAATTTCCTGATTTAATTTAAATCCAGAAAATGAATAACTGCGTCAGCACTGCGTCATGCTTGCGTCAGCAAGTCAACATCGGCTGGTCCGGGTCAAACCTGACAGGTGTGGCCCACCTGTCATTGACTCAGTGCTAACCAGGGTTTAGTTAAATCCTAACTGAAGTAATTAGAAGGGCTGGGGCCCACAGTCAGCGAGTCAGTGGGTTAGCTAAAATTTGATTAGCATCTAAACTAAATTAGCAGGGCCTCGGGCCCACATGTTAATGACCCAGGGGGGTCAAACCCTAGTCAACTCGGTCAAACATGCCGGCGACTCGACGCCGGCGAGGCCAGACGCGGCGGGGCACCTTGGGTTTCGCCTACAGGGCACGGCTTGCGACACAGTTGGGTTCTACGGCGAGCTGGGGCTCGCGCGCATCCAGCAGTGGCAGTGAGAGGGCGCGAGGTGGTCTGTAGCGGCGGCAGCGGCGAGTTGGGCGGCGGCCGGAGCTCTGGTGTCGACAAAATCGACGACACGGCGCGCGGGAGGACCAACGTTTTGTACCTACGTGATCTACAAGAGCTCACGAACCCGACGAAGGCACGCACGGGACCAAATGGCCACCGGAGCCTCGTCGGCGATGGGCTCGTGCGGCGGCGTGCTTCGGCATCAATGGAAAATGCAGCTACAGCGAGCGCTAGGCCGCGGGATTAGGGGGAAACGACGGCGAAGCTCACAGTGATCATGAAGAGGGGCTCGGCTTGCTCGGGGACGGCTTGGCGATGGTGAATCGACGTCGGCGGTGATCCTCGGTGGCCGAGGAGGGGAACGGCGGAGCTGGCGGCATCCAGGGCTTCCGGCGCCTTCCTTCTTGGTGGGGAGGAAGAGGGGGACGAGGCGGGGCTTCCTGGTGCGTCGGCGAGGCAAGGGGAGCACGGTGGTCATGGCTACGCCGAGCGGCGCTCTCAGGTGCGTTCGGTGACGAGAGGAAGGGAGAGCAGAGGAGGAGGAGGGGTCCAGAGAGAGTGGGAGGGTCCGGGGTGTGCGTGGCGTCGCGGGAGGCGCCCAGGGCAACGAGGGGGCAGCCAGGCAGGGTGGAGGTGGCGCGCGTGCGGCGAGCACACGCCCTCCTGCCTACTGGCAGGAGGTTGAAGACGGTGCGGCGGCTGGGCTGGGCCAGCTACAGTGCTGGGCCAGGTGGGCTGTCAAGGAGGTAAGCCCAGGTGGGGTTTCTCTCTCTCTCTCTCTCTCCTTCTCTAATTCTGTTTTCTGTTTTCTATTTTCTGCAATTGTTTTGGCTTTATTAAAAATGCCAGAGCATTTCCAAAAATCATGAAACTAATCATGGCTACTGTTTAGAATATATCCAACAGTAAACATTTTAGTTTATGATTATTTGAGCATTTAAAATATTTAATAGCATTTAAATGCCAAATGCAAATACTATATGATTTAATTCAGAGCCCAAATATGTCATGGAAAAATGTGCAGCACCTTTGGTTATTGTTTCCAGCATTTTCCAGAAATGATGAACATTTTTAAAAGCCATTTGGAAACACCGAGAATATTTTAGTTGAACCTAGTGAATTCCTTTGATGCTAGGGTTTAGGCAATCCCCATTTCAATTTTCTGCAAAATTCAAACATGATGCACACATGAAGCTAGCCTAGTGCAATACGAGAAGCTAGGGATGTGACACCCCGGCAAGATCCTTGCCGGGGATGACTGCGCGCCACGGCAAGACCCTTGCCGGGCCACCCGGCAAGGCTCTCACCAAGGACACCAGTAGGGCCACTGCCAGGCCCACGCCAACCAAGCTTCCACCGCCGTTCGCATGCAGCTGCCAGCCCAACCAGCTGGGTAGGCACCTGCATAGCAACATGCAGCTCCCAGGCCAACTCAGCGAGCGCCTGCGTGGCGGCATGCAGATCTTCGTGAAGGCTCCACCACCGCGCCATCTCAGCTTCCTGCCTGCCTACATGGCGCTGCACGCATCGCTAGCCAGGGCGCGTGTCAAAGCAAGGAGGAGCAGCGACGGACGGGACGTGCCTCGCCCCCATCCCCGATAAAGCTAGGGGACACCTCAGCAGCGCATTAAATGCGACTTGTCCTGTAATACGAGCGATAAGCTCGCAATACTGTACGCCTTTCCACCTCCTGTATGCCACTGTGGCAACCCCTTTCGCCTAGAAAAGGAGGCCCATGGCATACTGGAGAAGGATTCAGCTCTTTCGAACCACGCACTCACCATAGCTAGTTTGAGAGCTCAAGAACTCTCTGAAATACACCCACCAAAGCAGGACTAGGGTTTTACGCATCTTCGCGGCCCGAACCTGGGTAAACGATCCTTGTGCTGACTACTAATCCTGCTCTTCTCGCAACCCTGCGCCCCGGCAACCGTAGTAGGAATTCTTGTGATCCCATAGGTGTCGTTCCACAGCGACAGTTTCGGAATATTTTGAAATTTATAGTGCAAAGAGGGGGTGTGGGAGGCCACCGAGGTGGGCACAACCCACCTGGGCATGCCAGGGGGCCTGGCACGCCCTGGTGGGTTGTGCCCGCCTCGGGGCACCCCCAGGTGCTGCTCTGGCCCATCGGGAGTCTTCTGGCCCATAAAAAATCCACAAAAAGTTTCGCGGTGTTTGGACTCCGTTTGATATTGATTTTGTGCGATGTAAAAAACATGCAAAAAACAGCAACTGGCACTTGGCACTATGTCAATAGGTTAGTCCCAAAAAATGATATAAAATGACTATAAAATGATTATAAAACGTCTAAGAATGATAAAATAACAGCATGAATACTTCATAAATTATAGATACATTGGAGACGTATCAGCATCCCCAAGCTTAATTCCTACTCGTCCTCGAGTAGGTAAATGATAAAAGAAATAATTTATGATGTGTGAATACTAGCAAAGTGCACAAGTTTGATCAATGATAATTTCAATGACTTTTCCTGGCATCATAACAACATTTCTTTCCCATAAAACTTCTCATGTTATAGTAGCAACCAATTCACATGTTAAGGTTCAAACAATGAATTCCCTTGAAACCCAACAACCTATGTTCTTAGTCACCAAGCAATTGCAATTCAACTTATTCAACAGAGTTTAAGTAAGAGCTCCACATACTGAACCATCATATAGTCTTCTATGATTGCTAACACTCACCTTGTACACATGAACAAAACGTTTCAACCGGACACATAGAAAGATAGGGGCTTATTGTTTTGCCTCCCAACGTATTCACCACAAGGGTGATGTCAACAATAATAACTCATGCTACCCATATTCAACTGGACATATGTGCCTAGATCTTTCCTCACCACATGATGCTTGCTAAAAGAGAAAAATAAAAAGGAATAGACAGAAAAACTTTGACTCTTTCCATAAAAGTAAATACTGAATAGTAAAAGGTAGGCCCTTCGTAGAGGGAAGCAGAGGTTTGATACTTCTCCAACGTATCTACTTTTCCAAACACTTTTGCCCTTGTTTTGGACTCTAACTTGCATGATTTGAATGGAACTAACCCGGACTAACGCTGTTTTCAGCAGAACTTCCATGGTGTTATTTTTGTGTAGGAATAAAAGTTCTCGGAATGACCTGAAAATCCACAGAGACACATTTTGGAATTAATAAAAAATACTGGCGAAAGAATTAGCATCAGGGGCCCACACACTGTCCACGAGGGTGCAGGGCACGCCCCCCTGGGGCGCGCCCCTGCCTCGTGGGCCCCCTGGGACTCGACCGACCTCAACTCTATATATTCACGTTCAGGGAGAAAAAAATCAGAGAGAAGGATTCATCGCATTTTACGATACGGAGCCGCCGCCAAGCCCTAATCTTCCTCGGGAGGGCTGATCTGGAGTCCGTTCGGGGCTCCGAAGAGGGGAATCCGTCGCCATCGTCATCATCAACCATCCTCCATCACCAATTTCATGATGCTCACCGACGTGCGTGAGTAATCTCATCATAGGCTTGCTGGACGGTGATGGGTTGGATGAGATTTACCATGTAATCGAGTTAGTTTTGTTAGGGTTTGATCCCTAGTATCCATTATGTTCTAAGATTGATGTTGCTATGACCTTGCTATGCTTAATGCTTGTCACTAGGGCCTGAGTGCCATGATTTCAGATCTGAACCTATTATGTTTTCATGAATATATGTGAGTTCTTGATCCTGTCTTGCAATTCAATAGTCACCTACTATGTGTTATGATCCGGCAACCCCGAAGTGACAATAATCGGGACCACTCCCCGTGATGACCGTAGTTTGAGGAGTTCATGTATTCACTAAGTGTTAATGCTTTGCTCCGGTACTCTATTAAAAGGAGCCTTAATATCCCTTAGTTTCCAATAGGACCCTGCTTCCACGGGAGGGTAGGACAAAAGATGTCATGCAAGTTCTTTTCCATAAGCACATATGACTATATTCGGAATACATGCCTACATTACATTGATGAACTGGAGCTAGTTCTGTGTCACCCTATGTTATAACTGTTGCATGAGGAATCACATCCGACATAATTATCCATCATTGATCCATTGCCTACGAGCTTTTCACATATTGATATTTGCTTAGTTACTTTTCCGTTGCCACTGTTACGATTGCTACAAAAACTAATACTGTTACTTTTGCCACCGTTACCATTACTTCCATACTACTTTGCTACTAAATATTTTGCTGCAGATATTAAGTCTTTCAGGTGTGGTTGAATTGACAACTCAACTACTAATACTTGAGAATATTCTTTGGCTCCCCTTGTGTCGAATCAATAAATTTGGGTTGAATACTCTACCCTCGAAAACTGTTGCGATCCCCTATACTTGTGGGTTATCAAGACTATTTTCTGGCGCCGTTGCCGGGGAGCGTAGCTCTATTCTTTGAGTCACTTGGGATTTATATCTGTTGATCACTATGAGGAACTTGAAAGATGAAAGAACCAAGATTTTTCCCTCAACTACGAGGGGAGGTAAGGAACTGCCATCTAGCTCTGCACTTGATTCACCTTCTGTTATGAGTAAATTTGCGACACCTACACCTGTTATTTATTCTGATATGTCGCATGTTATTGATGATGCCAATTCTGCTATGCATGATGCTTATGATGAAACTACTTCTATGCTTGATAATACTATGCCATTAGGTGAATTTCTTGATGAACAACTTGCTAGGGTTAGAGAGAATGAAATTATTGAAACAGATAATATTGATGAAAGTGATGATGAAGATTCTCCCCCTAGATATGAATTGCCTGATGTGCCTGAGGGTTATGTTATGGATGAAGAAACTGCTAGAGACCTTTTTGCTTGCAAATATAGATATGATCTTAAGAAACTGTTAGCTAAGCTGAAAGAAAAGTATTTGAATGCTAGAATGAAATATGACCCTACTTTTGCTACTTCACCTATCTGTATATCTGATAAGGATTATGATTTCTCTATCGATCCTGAGTTAATTACTTTGGTTGAATCTGATCCTTTTTATGGCTATGAATCTGAAACTGTTGTGGCACATCTTACTAAATTGAATGATATAGCCACCCTATTCACTCATGAGGAAAAAATTCGTTACTACTATATCCTTAAGTTATTTCCGTTCTCATTAAAGGGTGATGCTAAAACATGGTTTAATTCTCTTGCTCCTGGTTGTGTGCGTAGTCCCGAGGATATGATTTATTACTTCTCTGCTAAATATTTTCCCCGCTCATAAGAAACAAGCTGCCTTAAGGGAAATATATAATTTTGTGCAAATTGAAGAAGAGAGTTTCCCACAAGCTTGGGGGAGGCTTCTCCGATTACTTAATGCTTTTCCTGATCATCCTCTCAAGAAAAATGAAATACTTGATATCTTTTATAATGGACTAACCGATGCTTCTAGAGACCACCTGGATAGTTGTGCTGGTTGTGTTTTCAGGGAAAGAACTGTTTAGCAAGCTGAATTGCTATTGAATAATATATTGAGTAATGATAATGATTGGACACTTCCTGAACCAACTCCTAAGCCTACTCTGAAGAAAAGGGTATTCTATTTCTCAGTCCTGAAGATATGCAAGAGGCAAAGAAATCTATGAAAGAAAAGGGTATTAAAGCTGAAGATGTTAAGAATTTACCACCTATTGAAGAAATACATGGTCTTGATAACCCGACACAGGTAGTAAAGGTAAATTCTCTCTATAGATTTGATGAAGGTGATATCCCGCGTAATAAGTCTGCTAGCCAATGTTTGGATGAGTTTGATAATTTTATTTTTAAACAAGAAAACTTCAATGCTTATGTTCGTAGACAATTGAAATATAATGCTTATATGATTGAACACTTGAGTGATTATATGTCTAGAGTTAAAGGGGACATTAAACTTATTAGTAAACATGCTTCTATGGTTACCACTCAAGTAGAACAAGTGCTTAAAGCACAAGATGATTTGCTCAATGAATTAAATAATAAGAAAAATGATAATGCTGTTAGAGTTGTGACTAGAGGGGTAGAATGACTCAGGAAGCTTTGTATCCTGAGGGCCACCCTAAAAGAGTTGAGCAGGATTCTCAGAGAATTAATGTTGGTACACCTAGTACTTCTAAGAAGAAGAAAAAGAAAAATGATAGGACTTTGCATGCTTCTAGTAAACCTGTTGTTGACACACATGAGAATCCCAATGATATTTCTATTTCTGATGTTGAAACACAATCTGGTAATGAACATGAACCTATTGATAATCATGATGTTCATGTTGATGCTCAACCTAGCAATAACAATGATGTAGAGATTGAACCTGCTGTTGATCTTGATAACCCACAATCAAAGAATCAATGTTATGATAAGAGAGACTTTGTTGCTAGGAAGCACGGTAAAGAAAGAGAACCATGGGTTCAAAAACCCATGCCTTTTCCTCCTAAACCATCCAAGAAAAAGGATGATGAGGATTTTGAGCACTTTGCTGAAATGATTAGACCTATCTTTTTGCGTATGCTTTGACTGATATGCTTTAAATGAATCCTTATGCTAAGTATATGAAAGATATTGTTACAAATAAAAGAAAGATACCAGAAGCTGAAATTTCCACCATGCTTGCCAAATATACTTTTAAAGGTGGAATACCAAAGAAACTAGGAGATCCAGGAGTACCAACTATACCATGCTCCATTAAAAGAAACTATGTTAAAACTGCTTTATGTGATCTTGGAGCCGGTGTTAGTGTTATGCCTCTCTCTTTATATCATAGACTTGATTTGAATAAGTTGACACCTACTGAAATATCTTTGCAAATGGCCGATAAATCAACCGCTATACCTGTCGGTATTTGTGAGGATATGCCTGTTGTGGTTGCAAACGTTACTATTTTAACGGACTTTGTTATTCTTGATATTCCCGAGGACGATAGTATGTCGATTATCCTTGGTATACCCTTTTTGAATACTGCAGGGGCTGTTATTGATTGCAACAAAGGCAATGTCACCTTTCATGTTAATGGTAATGAGCATACGGTACACTTTCTGAGGAAACAACCTCAAGTCCACAGTATCAATTCTATTGGAAAAATTTCAACGATTACAATTGGAGATTTTGAATTCCCTCTTTCTACTGTCAAGAAGAAATATGATATTCTTATTGTTGGGGACATACATATCCCCGTTGAGGTAACCTAGTGTTATTCGAAAATTCTCCGGTTTCATGCGATTCGGAAAGAGTTTGTTAACAAGACTTGATCAACCTTGTTAGTGGATTCCTTTTGATGAGCATGAGATGGATGAAGTTAGAAAGCACAACTCTCTATACCCTCCTTTTACTTTCTATTGTTTAGATTAAATAAAGCAAAACTAGTATTTTCTGTCTGTTTTCTAAATTATCCTTGCAATAAAAATACCCCGAAAATAGAAGTTCTCCAAATGTCCTGAAAATGATATATGATTTTTTGTAGAATATTTAAGAATATCTGGCACTGAGAACACACCAGGGGGACTCACCATCTAGCCACGAGGGCACTGATACGTCTCCAATGTATCTATAATTTATGAAGTATTCATGCTATTATACTATCCTTCTAGGATGTTTTATATGCATTTATATGATATTTTATATGATTTTTGGGACTAACCTATTAACCTAGAGCCTAGTGCCAGTTTCTGTTTTCTCCTTGTTTTAGAGTATCGCAGAAAAGGAAAACTAAACGGAGTCCAATTGACGTGCCACTTGACGGAGATCATTTTTGGACCAGAAGAAACCCACGGAGTACCAGAAGCAGGCCAGAAGAGTCCCGGGCTGCCCACGAGGGTGGGGGGCGCGCCCACCCCCCTAGGGCGCGCCCCCTGCCTCGTGGACAGCCCAGAGACCCCCCTGACGTGAAATCAACGCAAAACTCTTCTATATATACCCAAACTTCCAGAAAGAAACCTAGATCGGAAGTTCCGCCGCCGCAAGCCTCTGTAGCCACGAGAAGTCAATCTAGGCCCTCTCCGGCACCCTGCCGGAGGGGGCCATCATCATCGGTGGCCATGGAGGAGTATCCCGGAAGGGCCATCATCACCACGAAGGCCAAGGACCAGAGGGTGGAGGCCATGGAGGAGGAAGCACAAGGGGGAGAACCTCTCCTCCTCTCTTCCGGTGGCGCCGGAGTGCCATCGGGAGGGGAATCATCGCCACGGTGATCGTCTTCATCAACATCACCATCCTCATCTCTTTTACGCGGTCCACTCTCCCACACCCCGCTGTAATCCCTACTTGAACATGGTGCTTTATGCCACATATTATGATCCAATGATGTGTTGCCATCCTATGATGTTTTGAGTAGATATCTTTTGTCCTTGGGTTGATTGATGATATAGATTGGTATGAGTTGTATGTTTTATTTTGGTGCTGTCCTATGGTGCCCTCCGTGTCGCGCAAGCGTGAGGGATTCCCGATGTAGGGTGTTGCAATACGTTCATGATTCGCTTATAGTGGGTTGGTGAGTGACTGAAACACAAACCCGAGTAAGAGGGATTGTTGCATATGGGAATAAAGAGGACTTGATGCTTTAATGCTATGGTTGGGTTTTACCTTAATGATCTTTAGTAGTTGCGGATGCTTGCTAGAGTTCCAATCATAAGTGAATATGATCCAAGTAGAGAAAGTATGTTAGCTTATGCCTCTCCCTCATATGAAACTGCAATAGTGATTACCGGTCTTGTTAACGATTGCCTAGGACAATTCCGCACACCGATCCACCATTATTCCACACTCGCTATTTATAATATTTAGTAATATATTCTAACTTTATGATAACAGCACCTATTTTTATGTTTTAGCTCTCCGATACCATACAAAGTAATCCTCTTCATACCCACAACGTAGTTTTATTTCTCGTTTCTAGTTGGAAGCAAACGTTCGGTGTACGCAGAGTCGTATCAGTGGCAGATAGGGCTTGAGAGAATATTGATCTTACCTTTAGATCCTTGTGGGTTCGACACTCCATACTTATCACTTCCACCTTTGGAAATTGCTACGATGATTCCCTACACTTGGGGATTATCAGGCACAGGGCGCGCCCACCCCTTGGGGCGCGCCCCCTGCCTCGTGGACCCCACGTGGACCCCCTCCACTTATTCCAGCACCCACTCACTTCGTCTTCCTCCAGAAAAAAAATCCTCCCATAGCTCAAACCCGTGTTCTAGCTCATCTTGCTGCCATTTTCGATCTCCTTGCTCAAAGCTCCATTCACAAAACCGTTTTGGGGGATTGTTCTTCGGTATGTGACTCCTCCAATGGTCCAATTAGTTTTTGTTCTAGTGCTTTATTTATTGCAAATTTTTTCTGCTAAGGTGACCCTATTCTTGAGCTTGCATGTCAAATTTATATGGTCCAAAGTAGTTTTAATGCATGATATAGCCTCTAGGCACTTGTGAGAGTAGTTGCTATCAATCTTGTTGAGTTTGGTTCACTTTTATTTTGAGTCACTAAAAATTTCAGAAATTTTCAGAGGGAGAAAATGTTGAAGAGACTGTTGAGAGGCTCTTCGAGCCAAAGCTCGAAGGATAAGCAGAATGAGGAGAATAAAAAGCCCAAATACAATCTTCCCCGCACTGCGGAGGTTCGGCCGTGCGAATGGCCTTGTGACACGTTCTTGAGAGCCGCCGGAATTTACGATGACTTTTATTACTTGGCTGAGAATGCAGGCCTCACCGACTTCCTCCACGACCAGCACGAACAGTATCTCCTACTCACTAATATTTTCGTGCAAATTTTTTATTTCCATGCTAAGAAATCACCACCTTCAGTGGAGTTTCACTTATATGATGAGGTTAAGGAGATGTCACTCCATGATTTTTGTCGGGTCTACAAGATACCCTTTGTGGGCAGCATCGAGGAACCACACCGTAGTGATGTGGATGAATTTATTGATAGAATTGCTGTTGGGGAACCGAGGAAAGTTTCAGATGCAAGAATTACTAGTATACATTTTCCTGTTCTACTTTGCAATATTTGCTAGTAGATGCTTAATTGGTCGCGGGAACAGTGGAAATCTTAGTGCTCCTGATCTTGTCATTTTGCCCCATGCTTTGTTTCGTGATACAACTTTCAGCTTAGGTGCTATTATTGCTAAATGATTAAGTCTTAACCGTACAAAGGGCCCCATCTTCGGAGGCATCTTTGCTTCACACCTTGCTGAACACTTTGAGATACCTATTAGGCATTATGAGAAAGAGGAAAAGTTGCCGCCCCCTGTTTTTCTAGATTATAAGAGTATGGTAGCACATGATTTTATTGTTAAAAATAAGAAGAAGATGCTTAAGTACACTTTGATATTTGATAAAACCCATTGTGAGATTATTACCTTGCCTGCACCCTCTTTGTTTAACATACTTTCAGGCACGTACCTCATCTTGCCAGAGGCCATTTATGCATACTGGAGGCTGACACAAGTCCCAGAGCCTGAGCCTGAGCCACCACTTGACCCTTATCGACAGTCTGTTTATCAGTGGGATCCGGAGGAGATCGCCAACCAGTGGCACCCTGAGGACCCTCCTCCGTACACCAAAGAGAGTAGCTTCGATCCGTGGGCATAGACCAACTTAGGCCAAAAGCCTAAGCTTGGGGGAGTACGTATTTCTCACCGACATTACATTCATGTTCACACACTCATTTTAGTTGTCGGTGCTCATACTTTTTGATTGTACTATCCATGCTAGTTTATTTTCTTTTCTAAGCCTTCATCTTGTGTGTTTGAAAAATCTTAAGAAAAACCAAAAAAATTAGTTGTAGCTTTTAGCTAGTTTACTTTCCATGCGTGTAGTAGTAGTAATTAAAAGAAAACCCAAAAAGATTTCTCTTTCTTCTTTTGCTTGTTGGGAGCTTTCCCGTGTAAATAGTTTTATTTCTTTTCTTGTTCTTTGGGGGTCGAGAGGAGAAGACCATGATGAAAAATGTTGAATGGCTCTCATATGCATTGTTGTTGATTTAACAAAGAGCCCATATTACCTTGTCTTCTCCCTTGTATTGAATGCTTGCAGATTCCAGCTTAGTCCAATGCACGTGCACTATTATTATTATCCACACCGTTCGGTCGTGCGAGTGAAAGGCAATAATACCACTACAGGATGCTGCTAATGCGACACTACGACCAGAGACCCTTCGAGAAACTGTGTGCGATGCCATAATCGCAAACGGTGCTATATGAAAACCGTCAAAAAAGGTGAAAACGTTTGCGATGGAGGATGCATCAAACACGGTTCAGATTTTAGTTGCGTGTGCGATCCAGGGCATACGGTTCAGTCCAATGTACTGTTTGCGATGAGGTGGAACAAAAGAAATGGGCAGCCTGATGAAGGCGTGTGCGATATAGAGCATACGGTTCACTCGGATGAACTGTTAGTGATTAGGCAACACAAAAGAAACAGGCAGCCAGATGAAGATGTGTGCGATATACAGCTGATAACCCACAAATATAGGGGATCAATTGTAGCCTCTTTTGATAAGTAAGAGTGTCGAACCCAATGAGGAGCTAAAGGTAGAACAAATATTCCCTCAAGTTTTATCGACCACCGATACAACTCTATGCACGCCTGACGTTCGCTTTACCTAGAACAAGTATGAAACTAGAAGTACTTTGTAGGTGTTGTTGGATAGGTTTGCAAGATAATAAAGAGGACGTAAATAAAAAGTAGGGGCTGTTTAGATAAAGACACAACTAAGTTAGTTTTAGTAGAGCTTTTTGTCACGAGAAAGTTATTTGTCCATAGGCAATCGATAACTAGACCGGTAATCATTATTGCAATTTTATTTGAGGGAGAGGCATAAGCTAACATACTTTCTCTTCTTGGATCATATGCACTTATGATTGGAACTCTAGCAAGCATCAGCAACTACTAAAGATCATTAAGGTAAAACCCAACCATAGCATTAAAGCATCAAGTCCCCTTTATCCCATACGCAACAACCCCCTTACTCGGGTTTATGCTTCTGTCACTCAAGCAACCCACTATAAGCGAATCATGAACGTATTGCAACACCCTACAGCGGGAATCCCTCACGCTTGCATGACATGGAGAGCACCATAGTACATCACCAATAATAAAACATGCCACTCAAACCAATCACGATCATCAATTAACCCATAGGACAAAACGGATCTACTCAAACATCATAGGATAGCCATACATCATTGGGAAATAATATATAGCGTTGAGCACCATGTTTAAGTAGAGATTACAGCGGGTAAAAGAGCGTTTACACCGCTGCATAGAGGGGGGAAGAGTTGGTGAAGTTGTTGGTGTAGATTGCGGTGATGATGATGGCCCCGGTGGCGTTCCGGCGCCACCGGAAGAGAGGGGGAGAGGGCCCCCCTTCTTCTTCTTCTTCTTCCTTGACCTTCTCCCTAGATGGGAGAAGGGTTTCCCCCTTGGTCCTTGGTCTCCATGGCACGGGAGGGGCGAGAGCCCCACCGAGTTTGGATCTGTCTCTCTGTCTCTCTCTGTTTCTGCGTTCCCAGATCTGGCCTTTCACCGTTTCTTTTATAACCGGAGATCCGTAACTCCAATTGGGCTGAAATTTGGACATGATTTTTATCCGGATATTGGCTTTCTTGCGGCGAAAGAAGGGCACCAACCGCCTTACGGGGTGTCCACGAGGGTCAGGGGCGCGCCTGGCCCCTGGGGCGCGACCTGCCTTGTGGGCCCCTCGGGCATCGTCTCGCGATGATTCCACTTCCCAAAATTCACATATATTCCAAAAAAATCTCCGTCAGTTTTTATCCCGTTTGGACTCCGTTTGATATGGATTTTCTGCGACACAAAAAACATGCAACTAACAGGAACTGGCACTAGGCACTAGATCAATATGTTAGTCCCAAAAATAGTATAAAAAGTTGCCAAAAGTATGTAAAAGTTGTAGAATATAGGCATGGAACAATAAAAAATTATAGATACGACGGAGACGTATCAGCATCCCCAAGCTTAATCCTGCTCGTCCTCGAGTAGGTAAATGATAAAAAGATAATTTTTGATGTGGAATGCTACCTAGCATAATCTTGATCATGTGTCTATTCATGGCATGGATATTAAGACACGAGTGATTCAAAGCAATAGTCTATCTTTTGACATTAAGACAATAATACTTCAAGCATACTAATAAAGCAATCATGTCTTTTCAAAATAACATGGCCAAAGAAAGTTATCCCTACAAAATCAAATAGTCTGGCTATGCTCCATCTTCACCACACAAAATATTCACATCATGCACAACCCCGATGACAAGCCAAGCAATTGTTTCGTACTTGTGACGTTCTCAAACCTTTTCAACTTTCACGCAATACATGAGCGTGAGCCATGGACATAGCACTATGGGTGGAATAAAATATGATAATGGGGGTTGTGTGGAGAAGACAAAAAGGACAAAGTCTCACATTGACGCGGCTAATCAACGGGCTATGGAGATGCCCATCAATTGATGTCAATGCAAGGAGTAGGGATTGCCATGCAACGGATGCACTAGAGCTATAAGTATATGAAAGCTCAAACTGAAAACTAAGTGGGGGTGCATCCAACTTGCTTGCCCATGAAGACCTCGGGCATTTGAGGAAGCCCATCATCGAAATATACAAGCCAAGTTCTATAATGAAAATTCCCACTAGTATATGAAAGTGATAACTCAAGAGACTCTCTATATGAAGAACATGGTGCTACTCTGAAGCACAAGTGTGGTAAAAGGATAGTAACATTGCCCCCCTTTTTTTGGGCGGGCTTCTTTGGTCCCCTTTTTTTATTTAGGCTTCTTTGGCCTCTTTTTTTTTCTTGGGGCAATGCTCTAATAATGATGATCATCACACTTTTATTTACTTACAACTCAATATTACAACTCGATACTAGAACAAAGATATGACTCTTATATGAATGCCTCCGGCGGTGTACCGGGATGTGCAATGATCTAGCGTAGCAATGACATCAAAAAACGGACAAGCCATGAAAACATCATGCTAGCTATCTTACGATCATGCAAAGCAATATGACAATAAATGCTCAAGTCATGTATATGATGATGATGGAAGTTGCATGGCAATATATCTCAGAATGGCTATGGAAATGCCATGGTAGGTAGGTATGGTGGCTGTTTTGAGAAATATATAATGAGGCTTATGTGTGATAAAGCGTATCGTATCACGGGGTTTGGATGCACCGGCGAAGTTTGCACCAACTCTCGAGGTGAGAAAGGGCAATGCACGGTACCGAAGAGGCTAGCAATGATGGAAGGGTGAGAGTGCGTATAATCCATGGAATCAACATTAGTCATAAAGAACTCACATACTTGTTGCAAAAATCTATTAGTCATTGAAAGAAAGTACTATGCGCATGCTCCTAGGGGGATAGATTGGTAGGAAAAGACCATCGCTCGTCCCCGACCGCCACTCATAAGGAAGACAATCAATAAATACCTCATGCTCCAACTTCGTTACATAACGGTTCACCATACGTGCATGCTACGGGAATCACAAACTTCAACACAAGTATTTCTACAATCCACAACTACCCACTAGCATGACTCTAATATCATCAGCTTTATCGCAAAACTATTGCAAGGAATCAAACATATCATATTCAGTGATCTACAAGTTTTATGTAGGATTTTATGACTAACCATGTGAATGACCAGTTCCTGTCAACTCTCCAAATAGATATAAGTGAAGCAAGAGAGTTTAATTCTTTCTAAAAAAGATATGCCCACGCTCTAACAAATATGAGTGAAGCAAAAGAGCATTCTACAAATGGCGGTTATCTATGTGAAGAGAAACAGGCAATCCAAACTTCAAATGATATAAGCGAAGCACATGAAGCATTCTATAAAGCCGTACTCAAAGGATATAAGTGAAGTGCAATGAGCATTCTATAAATCAACCAAGGACTATCTCATACCAGCATGGTGCATAAAAGAAGAGTGAAAACTAAATGCAAAAGACGCTCCAAGATTTGCACATATCGCATGAACGAAACGAATCCGAAAACATACCGATATTTGTTGAAGAAAGATGGGATGCCTTCCGGGGGATCCCCAAGCTTAGATGCTTGAGTCTCCTTGAATATTTACTTGGGGTTCCTTGGGCATCCCGAAGCTTGAGCTCTTGTCTCTCCTCCTTCTCCTCATATCGAGAGCTCCTCGATCTTCGAACACTTCATCCACACAAAGCTCAACAGAAAGCTCGGTAAGATCCGTTAGTATAATAAAGCAAATTACTACTCTAAGTACTGTTGCAAACCAATTCATATTTTGTTTTTTCATGGTAGCTACTGTAATATAACTTTTCCATGGCTTAATCCACTGAGAGAAATTGATAGTTTCATCAAAACAAGCAAACTATGCATCAAAAACAGAATCTGTCTTAAACAGGACAGTCTGTAGTAATCTGAACATTCACCATACTTCTGGTACTCCAAAAATTCTGAAATAATTAGTAAAAATATAAACTTTGTATAGAAAGACAGTGCAAGAAGTTTCAGAACCATTTGACGTTCCAGTAAAAAATGTAAAATCGCGCACTACAGCCAAAGTTTCTGTCCTGCACCGCACAAACCAACAAACATTGTAAACATCCTAAAGGCAAACCTTGGCACATTATTTTTATTATACAATGGAATTGTAAAAGGGGATAATTATTTTTGTTGAAAAGTTTCTGTAATCAAGATTCACAAAGTTTCCGTGAGCATGAACAAAGTTCAAGGCTAGCTCCCACTTTAACAATGCTCGTCTTTCTCACTTTCACTTTTCTTTTTGAAAAAGTTTTAGGTTCCCCTCTTTATTTTCTTTTGTTTTTAAACTGGGATATTTGCATTCGTGCCCCTAGTTGGGTCACGCTCGACTGATTTGCCCCTATTTTTTCAATAATTGCGTTTTGCCTAGCTCACTTCACTCGCCTTGTGTTTTTGCCCTTCTGGGGCAGTTCCGACCAATCACGGTTCACCATGTGGCGACTGCTCACTGGTCGGAACCGTGCCGGAAGGGCAAAAACACAAGGCGAGTGAAGTGAGCTGGGCAAACCCGCAATTATTGAAAAAATAGGGGCAAATCAGTTGAGCGTGACCCAACTAGGGGCACGAATACAATTGTTCCTTTTAAACTTTATAAAAGCACTTAACAGAAATAAATGACTCTCTAAAACTTCCGGGTTGTCTCCCTGGCAGTGCTTTCTTTAAAGCCATTAAGCTAGGCATATAGTGCTCAAGTAATGGATCCACCCGGATCCCAAGGTATATCAAAGCCAATTTTTATTAACAATGATTTGTAATTTAGTAGTGAGCACAAAGTAACATATATCATGTAATGACGAAGTCTATCTCTCTTCCTATGCATCGGCATGTCATAAAAGAACAATTCATGCACACAAAGTAAAGGCCAATGCATAGTATAAATAGTTTCTTGCAATTTTATCATGTGGGAAACATAGAGAGGTGGAGATATAGTTCCTCTCTCATAATAATTGGAAGTAGGAGCAGCTAGCACATGCATATTATATCTATCAAAATCATGATGTGTAGCGGTAAAAGGCAACCCATCAATATAATCCTTAATAAGTGCAAACTTCTCCGATATAGTGTAGTCGGGAGAATTCAAAAATATAATAGGACTATCATGCGTGGGTGCAATAGCAACAATTTCATGTTTAACATAAGGAACTATAGCAAGTTCATCTCCATAAGCATAATTCATATTGGCATCTTGGCCACAAGCATAGAAAGCATCATCAAAAAGGGATATTTCAAAAGAATCAACGGGATCATAACAATCATGATAGCAATCATCCTTCGGTAAGCATGAAGGGAAATTAAACAATGTATGAGTTGAAGAGTTACTCTCATTAGAAGGTGGGCACGGGTAGCTAATCCGCTCTACCTCCTTTTTTTCTTCGCTCTCCTCATCATCTTTTTCATCCAATGAGCTCACAGTTTCATCAATTTCTTCTTCCATAGACTCCTGCAAAATATTAGTCTCTTCTCGGACAGCGGAGACTTTCTCAATAAATTCATCAATATCAGAATAGAATTCATAATTCTCATAGCAATATTTAAGTATAGCAAAATTTTCAGGTCTGTAAACAACATCATCAAGATTTTCACACTCTTTAAACAAACATTCAATTTCATAAGCACCCATAAAAGCAACGAATTTTTCTATTTGTTCCACATCATAGTAATCATATATACCATTAGCATAAGAAGCCAAGGTTTTATCATCATTAAATTTGCATGAAAAGGGAAGGTGTGGAGCCTTCATCCTAGAACAACAAGTATAATCATATCTCAAGCATAGTTCCCGAGCATACCAATGCAACATATGAATTTGATCCCATAATAGTTTCCCTTATTGAGTTAAGCGAAAATCCCAAAAGTATTCACGTTGATCCAACGTGTCTCCCATTACTAAGTTGAATGGGGTTTTCTTAGGATTATCAAAGTAGTACATAATATCTTTCACATAATGAGCATCGAGGGTTTTAGGAGGTTCCCCATCTCCATGAGTAGCAAGTAAACCTAATTTTTTTGGTGTTTCGTGTTCCATATCCATAACTAAAGATAGAGAACAACTAGAACAGGAAATAAAAACTACTTAGTGATAAAGCAAACAAGCACACATGAGAATATTCACCGCACGCTATGACTCCCCGGCAACGGCGCCAGAAAAAGGTCTTGATAACCCACAAGTATAGGGGATCAATTGTAGCCTCTTTCGATAAGTAAGAGTGTCGAACCCAATGAGGAGCTAAAGGTAGAACAAATATTCCCTCAAGTTCTATCGACCACCGATACAACTCTACGCACGCTTGACGTTCGCTTTACCTAGAACAAGTATGAAAGTAGAAGTACTTTGTAGGTGTTGTTGGATAGGTTTGCAAGATAATAAAGAGCACGTAAATAAAAAGTAGGGGATCTTTAGATAAATACACAACTAAGTTAGTTTTAGTAGAGAGCTTTTTGTCACGAGAAAGTTATTTGTCCCTAGGCAATCGATAACTAGACCGGTAATCATTATTGCAATTTTATTTGAGGGAGAGGCATAAGCTAACATACTTTATCTTCTTGGATCATATGCACTTATGATTGGAACTCTAGCAAGCATCCGCAACTACTAAAGATCATTAAGGTAAAACCCAACCATAGCATTAAAGCATCAAGTCCCCTTTATCCCATACGCAACAACCCCCTTACTCGGGTTTATGCTTCTGTCACTCAAGCAACCCATTATAAGCGAATCATGAACGTATTGCAACACCCTACAGCGAGAATTCCTCACGCTTGCGCGACACGGAGAGCACCATAAAACAACACCAATAATAAAACATGCAACTCAAACCAATCACGATCATCAATTAACCCATAGGAAAAAACGGATCTACTCAAACATCATAGGATAGCCATACATCATTGGGAAATAATATATAGTGTTGAGCACCATGTTTAAGTAGAGATTACAGCGGGTAAAAGAGGGGTTACTATGACACCCGGATAATGAAGCTACAGTAATCCCACGTTAACGATGCCACGTCACCTCCGTTACTGTTGCTAATCTCGCGTCAGTTCGAAACTGATTCAAATTCAAATTCAAAATCAAGCAAACCATAAAAGTTTTCAAATAATAAAACTAAAATGTTCGGAGTGAACCAAATATTGCATAGGTAATTTTGGTGAAGAAACCACACTTTTATAAAGTGTAAGATACTCTAAAATGTTTTAAAAACTAGTAAAAACAATTATTTAAATACCTTTTGTAACTAATAAATGTGAAACTAATTTATTTGAGGATTAGACTTTTTGTGACTATGGGTTAAGTTGAAATACTAATTTAGATGCTGTGTGTATATTTTACTAAAACTAAAATAATAGGAAACAAAAAAAAATAGAAGAAATATAAAAGGAAAATAGTAAAACAATAAGAAAGGAAAAGAAAGCCCTCCCCCGGGGCCAACCAGCCCAGCTGGCCATTCCAGTCGGCCCGGCTGGACCGGCCCACCCCACCTCACCTACTAACCCCCTAGGGACACCGAACCCTAGCCCACTACCCCACTCCTCCCCCCACGTTCCCCTCTCTCCCTCATCTCCTCCCGATCCCGATCTGGATCGGGTGCCGGCGCCCTTCTCCCGCGCTTGTCGCCGTCGACCGCCTCACCTCGCCGCCCTCGTCGTCGACCCCTCCACCGACGACCCCCCCTGAAGCATCGTCGCCGCCCTGGCTTCGCAGGACGCCGCACCCGAGGACACCGCGCCGCCCCGACGCCACTGAAGTCGCCTTCGCCCCGCAGCCCCGGCGCCTTCCTGAGCCGGCTTTAGCAGAACTCCAGGGCCCCGGTGGGGCCCCGACCAACCCTTCTCTGCTTCCCCTCCGTCCCGGACCGCACCACCGCGCCGGCTCGCCCGTCGCCTTGCCGCTCACGCGCCAACCACGCCGTCCCGCACCCGCGCACCGCGCCGCCGTGGCCGCGATCTGCGTCTCCCCCGCGCTCATCCGCTCTCGCTGCCCATCGCCGGCCCCCGCGCGCATCCGCAGCCGCCCGCGCGCGTCCTCGCCTCCTCTGCGCCTGCTGCCGCTCCGAGGCCGCCGCCTCCACCCCGCAGTCGCGCACTGCCCGCGCTCCGGGCCGCACTCGCACCGCACGCGCGCGTCCCGCGCCTCGCTCGCCCCTGCCGCGCGCTCCGCCTGCCTCCCTGCCGCGCGCCCGCGCGCGCCTCCTCCCCTGCTCGCAACGGCACGCCCGCCCGCGCCCAACGCTGCTGCTGGCCGGCGCCCGGGTCCAATCGCCCGCGCCCCGCCGCCGGCGCCGGCGTGCGTCGTGCGCACCCCGCGAACGCGACCGTTCAGGCTACGCCCGCACCCACCGCCAGCTAACCCGCATCGCCCCCCCTGAGCGAATGACACGTGGGGCCCAGCCCAGAACGTTTATTAGAAAAAGAATTTTAAAATAATAATAATACATAAAAATATTAATTAATTACTTAATTAAATATGTTTAATTAACCTAATTAACTTAACCTATTAATATGTTAATTAAACTAATTAACTAGGTTAATTAGTTGTCAGTCAATGACATGTGGGTCCCCTGTTCAGTTTGACCAGTCAAACTGACCCTGTTGACCAGTCAACAGTTGACTGGTCAAATGCTGACTGGACCCCCCTTGACCCCACCTGCCAGCCACACATACATTCTGTTGGGTACAACTCTGGGTACCCGTAGCATTTTATTCTTTTAATTTCGAATTAAAGTTAAAACCAGAAAAAATAGAAAATGATTTAAAACTTTAAAAATTAATTTAAAATATTCCGTAACTCGGATGAAAATACTTTGTACATGAAAGTTGCTCAGAATGACGAGACGAATCCGAATACGTAGCCCGTTCGTCTGCCACACATCCCTACCATAGCGAACATGCAACTTTCCCCCTCCAGTTCATCTGTCCGAAACGCGAAACACCGGAAATACTTTCCCGGATGTTTCCCCCCTTCGTCGGTATCACCTACTACCGCATTAGGGCATACCTAGCACCGCGTATTGCCTCGTTATGTTTTGTGATTCTTTGTTTGCTCAGTATTTACTGTCTCTTCCCCCCTCTTCTTCTCCGGCAGACCCCGAGACCGGCGCTGATGCCACTGAGTACGACTACGGTGTTCACGACCCCTCCTTCTCGGTTGAGCTTCCAGGCAAGCCCCCCCTTGATCACCAGATATCGCCTATTCCTTCTCTCTACTGCTTGCATTAGAGTAGTGTAGCATGTTACTGCTTTCGGTTAATCCTATTCTGATGCATAGCCTCTCATTTTGCTACAGTTGTTACCCTTACCTGCAATCCTAAATGCTTAGTATAGGATGCTAGTATTCCATCAGTGGCCCTACATTCTTGTCCGTCTGCCATGCTATACTACTGGGCCGTGATCACTCGGGAGGTGATCACGGGCATATGCTATATACTTTATACTGTTACATTACTTAAGATACTGTTCGGAGATGGGGGCTGAATTGGCAGGTGGCTCCATCCCGGTAGAGGTGGGCCTGGGTTCCCGAAGGCCCCCAACTGTTACTTTGTGGCGGACCAACAGGGCAGGTTGAGACCACCTAGGCGAGAGGTGGGCCTGGCCCTGATCGGCATTCCAGGTTACTTCATAATAACACGCTTAACGAGATCTTGGTATTTGATCTGAGTCTGGCCACTGGCCTATACGCACTAACCAACTACGCGGGAACAGTTATGGGCACTCGATGTCGTGGTATCAGCCGAAGCCTTCGTGACGTCAGCGACTGAGCGGCGCGCGCCGGATTGGACTGGAACGCCTGCTAGGCTAGGTCTGCTTCCGGCCGCCCACACAACATGCAGGTGTGCAATGGGCGATGGGCCCAGACCCCTGCGCCATAGGATTTAGACCGGCGTGCTGACCTCTCTGTTGTGCCTAGGTGGGGCTGCGACGTGTTGATCTTCCGAGGCCAGGCATGACCCAGGAAAGTGTGTCCGGCCAAATGGGATCGAGCGTGTTGGGTTATGTGGTGCACCCTGCAGGGAAGTTTATCTATTCATATAGCCGTGTCCCTCGGTAAAAGGACGACCCGGAGTTGTACCTTGACCTTATGACAACTAGAACCGGATACTTAATAAAACACACCCTTCCAAGTGCCAGATATAACCCGGTGATCGCTCTCTAACAGGGCGACGAGGAGGGGATCGCCGGGTAGGATTATGCTATGCGATGATACTTGGTGAACTTACCATCTACTCTCTTCTACATGCTGCAAGATGGAGGCTGCCAGAAGCGTAGTCTTCCACAGGACTAGCTATCCCCCTCTTATTCTGGCATTCGGCAGTTCAGTCCACCGATATTGCCCCTTTACATAGATACCCATGCATATGTAGTGTAGATCCTTGCTTGTGAGTACTTTGGATGAGTACTCACGGTTGCTTTTCTCCCTCTTTTCCCCCTTTCCATTCTACAACCAGATGCTGGAGCCCAGGAGCTTGACGCCACCGTCGACGATGACTCCTACTACACCGGAGGTGCCTACTACTACGTGCAGGCCGCTGACGACGACCAGGAGTAGTTTAGGAGGATCCCAGGCAGGAGGCCTGCGCCTCTTTCGATCTGTATCCCAGTTTGTGCTAGCCTTCTTAAGGCAAACTTGTTTAACTTATGTCTGTACTCAGATATTGTTGCTTCCGCTGACTTGTCTATGATCGAGCACTTGTACTCGAGGCCCCTGGCTTGTATTATGATGCTTGTATGACTTATTTTTATTTTTAGAGTTGTGTTGTGATATCTTCCCGTGAGTCCCTGATCTTGATCGTACACGTTTGCATGTATGATTAGTGTATGATTGAATAGGGGGCATCATAAGTTGGTATCAGAGCCGACTGCCTGTAGGAATCCCCCTTCCACACTCTTTGGCCGAAGTCGAGTCTAGACTTTACAAAACTTTTACCAACATGGCTATGCGGCCCATGGGCCCACGTCGCCATTGGGTGGTATTAGGATCTTTTACTCCTCGACCTATACTCTGGGACTCTGACATCTCTTCTATTCGGGTTAAACGATTTTACTAACTCTGATTGTAGGTCCTCGATAACATTTTCTCCCGGAGGACCCCTTCAGTCCAGATGATCGCCAACTACACCTGAAGGATTCCGAAGACACTCTACGATGTTCTCTCGAGACCTTGTGCCCGCCGCTTTTGCAATTCCCTACCACCGATATATCCCTATGGATAAATACATACACTTGTCGCTCTTACTTTTATTCCCAGTTGATCTTGTTATTACAAGATACACCGAAATTCTCTCTATTGTTCCGAGAATACTTTGTGCCTACTGCCTTGCAGTTCTTTGCCACCTGAATACCCCTACGGATAATTACTCGCACTTATCGAGTATCTGCTCATCCCTAGATGATTCATGTATTTCACAAAAGTCTTCGAAATACCATTCGGTCTTCCAAAAATCCTGAGCAGCTTATTGCTCTTGAAATTCTAGCTTGCTTGCATTATGGTTAATTCCATATTTCTAGTAATCTCCGTTGACATCTTCTGTCACTTATCATTTCGAGTCCTTTGATTCAATATGTTGCGAATGCTCGCAAACCTCAATCAGATCCTAGAATTCATCCTTCCGGATTAGACGTCATTTTAAACATGAGTTGGATCTTGACCAATTAAATTGCTGTCGATTGTACCTCTCTGTCTATTCAACTTATCCCTCCTTAATCAGAGCTTGTGTTTCTGATCCCTTGAATTTGAAATTATAATTGCTTTGCATGGAGCTTTGAGTTAGTCAGTTGTTTCTATAATCTGATCTCCTTGCATTCTTTCTTCCTCTGGTTGAGTACTGATGCTCACATCAGATCCCTTGTGGACCACCAGACCCTTTGTCGGATTTTATCCGACAACGTCCTTCATATTAAATAAGCTTGTGAGCTTTTCCATGAATATATAAAGCCTTTGGTAAATGGTATCCTCTGCTTTCTCAACCATGCTCTGTTTTCGAGCTGGTGGTATTTACTATTGAAGCTTGTGGTATATGTTTCCACGATACCCTGACGGGTTGAACCTATGCCTTCCTTAATATGTGTGAACTCGAAAGTTTTCACGAGTCATACTCTTCTGGTATTTTGCTAGATATAATTTCAACACTACAACTTCTTCGAAAGTGAGAGGTGAATGGAAGGTTATACATTGAAGAAGTGGGAGTCGACCATGAACTTTGTGTTCATGCCCATGGACACGATGTAGACCCTACCATAGAAGCTTCTTGTAATACTAACTATTTCGTTGATATAATATCATCTGGTATCTGTGAATTGATCCTATGCAATCGTGGTTCCGACCATATTTTCTCGTTGATCCCATTTCTCGGACAAGTTAAAGCACTTGTCTTTTGCAAGTCAATACCCCAGTCCAACCTCTACTTTGATCTACCATCGAGTATTACCCTCTGGTATCTCGAGAATATCTAAGAACTGTGTTGCATCTTATGAGTCTTCATCAGCTATGATTTCTCACTAATTCCAATTTTTCATTGGTTCTGAGTTGTTAGTCGCTCAAGAACACCGGTAAGTGAACCGATTCCGCACTCTGGTTCGATAACTCTAAGTAATCTTCGTTGCTTATGAGTTTAATAATCCTTCAAGTCATTCCTAGCCTGAAAGGCTATATCATTATTGTGCTAAATATTAACTATGCTACCTGGTCCTTCTTCCCGGAGCACAATTTTTGACGATGAGCTAAGCTTACGTCGATCTTCCTCATCATGTCATTTCGCCTTGAACAGGAAACTTGGTTTGGAGTTTGTGTCGTACCCTTGGTTCCAATAACCTTTCGCTTCATCATTCCTTTGACTTGATGTCATCACCGATCGATTACATCTTCATGAGATCTCTCGACAAACGTGTTATGATAATCATCAACATTCTGAGCTCTTCTAGGATATCAATTGAATTCATGATGAGAAACACCATCCTTGCCCTCGATGAATTGTGTTATCATCGACCACTTTATTGCCTTACGTTCAACACAAACTTGTTCGTGTTTGGTGTTATACCTTGAGTTCACTGCTATCCGACATTTGTTCTTCTTTACGTTGGAGTATTAACATCTGTTATGTCAAGAATGTCGTGAGAATTTCTCCACCTCTTGAGAATTCTTGATATATTATTACTTCTCGCCATCTCCGTTCATTCCTTGGTCCCTCCCTGTTGTTTCTAACCGGAATACGGACAACTGGACTATGATGTGTGAATTCAAAACTTCTAGCAACCCTATTGTTTGAAGTTAATGGTCGATATTTCATTCTTATACCATTGGTTATGGAATCACCATTCTAACATTGATCATGCTACCTAAGTCCATATTTCGGGTGTACCTTTCAACCAGTGTTTAACTGGGTATGTTTTCCTCGAGCATACCTCATTATATCATTTGATCTGACAAATGTTATCTCTTTGTTCACATGATTGTGGAAATCCATCTTTTGGGAAATCTCGATGAATTGTCGTTTAGTTTATCAGCCACCCCCTCATCCTCTCCTTGGTTTAATGATGAACTCTGGTTTCAGAACTCGCTTCCCTAGATCATTTTTGAGAATCTCACAATGTCATCTCGTCAAATTGTGTTGCACCTTTTCTTCTCAGGCATCCTGATGTTTGAGGTATCATGACACCAATCAGATCTGAAACTCAGTCAGATATGATGGTTGGAACATATTTCCAAGAGTTATAACATTGGTCTTTATATGACCCGGTAAGGTGATGTCATGCCTAGCACACCTGGCCGGAGGACCTACTGTTATAGTTTCCTTTTTGGCAAGGTTAGTCATTCTTCCGTGAGGAAATTGTAAGACTTATTCTATAAGTTGTTCCTGGTGGATCCTTTTTGTTTCCAAAGTCTGATCTTCACCTGTTGACCATGTCAATGCTATCTCAAAGCATGTCTATGGCACTCCGATTTTCAACAGGAACATTTGAAGCCCAATGTTAAATGTTTCCTGCTCAATTATCCAAACACCGTTGTATGGGTAATGTCATGAAAATTCTCCCCCCTACCTAAAGAGTTTTCTACATTATATCTGTCATGGATATCATGTTCTGCTTGTCCTTGGGAAGATATACCCTTGAAATATGTGTTTAAACACATTTTCCTTTCCATTGTTCTGTTTAATACTGATAATCATATTTTCCTTTCCATTGGTTGGTTTAACGTTGCTTGTGATCTATATGATCTAAGCAGTAATATTCTCCTGCTTATGTAAACATCTCGGTGTACAATTCTGTCAGCAAGACCCTGTTACTATTGTTGATGACATTCCGGTAGCCACCGATGGACGAGAACTTTGCCTATTGGTCCGCCTCGTTCGACGAGCAGGAAAATGGTTCTCTTCGTCCCTCGCCCTTGGTACCGACGTTGTTGCCGACATAACCGACAGACTATCCTCTGACATGCCATGCTTACATGGTCGTACAAGAAGTCACCGCCCTTCCTACTGTTAATCCACATGGTGGGCCCATAACCCACAGTTCCACAGGATCGAAACCTGACTCTCCTGTACATGCCTGTTCGAAGTTATCCCTTGCGCTTCGTTTCGTATGTAATTTGCGAGCCACCTTCCTAGTGATCAATTCTGGTATCGGACACAATACTTACTCCCGTTGCTCTGAACCCCTTTCACACTCTGTTTCAGGCAATGAATGATTGCCTATCCGCTCGAAACTTCTTATTGCACTGTCCTACTTTACTCTTGATGTGTTTCATTTGTTCAACTCGAGAGATACTCATATGTTCATTCTTGGGATACCCCCAGATGATTTTCCCTTATAACATCCTATCGTTGTTGAGCTGCCCCTTACCTATTCGTAAGTACGACGGAGTTCCCCGAAGAAAGGATGACAACTTCATCATGATGCATTGGAATAAAGAATTGAAGACATCAACGAAAGGGATTAACTTCTTCGAGAAGATCCGTTAGAATATCGAAACCAGAACTTTTCCCCTTACTCCCGCTCCTAAATCTTGGGACGAGATTTCTTGTAGTGGAGGAGAATTGTGACACCCAGATAATTAAGCTACAGTAATCCCACGTTAACGATGCCATGTCACCTCCGTTACTGTTGCTAATCTCGCGTCAGTTCGAAACCGATTCAAATTCAAATTCAAAATCAAGCAAACCATAAAAGTTTTCAAATAATAAAACTAAAATGTTAGGAGTGAACCAAATATTGCATAGGTAATTTTGGTGAAGAAACCACACTTTTATAAAGTGTAAGATACTCTAAAATGTTTTAAAAAGTAGTAAAACCAATTATTTAAATACCTTTTGTAATTAATAAAATGTCAAACTAATTTATTTGAGGACTAGACTTTTTGTGACTATGGGCTAAGTTGAAATACTAATTTAGATGCTGCGTGTATATTTTACTAAAACTAAAATAATAGGAAACAAAAAAATAGAAGAAATATAAAAGGAAAATAGTAAAACAATAAGAAAGGAAAAGAAAGCCTTCCCCCGGGGCCAACCAGCCCAGCTGGCCACTCCAGTCGGCCCGGCCCACCCCACCTCACCTACTAACCCCCTAGGACATCGAACCCTAGCCCAATACCCCACTCCTCCCCCACGTTCCCCTCTCTCCCTTGTCTCCTCCCGATCCCGATCTGGATCGGGCGCTGGCGCCCTTCTCCCGCGCTTGTCGCCGTCGACCGCCTCACCTCGCCGCCCTCGTCGTCGACCCCTCCACCGATGGACCCCCCCTCAAGCATCGTCGCCGCCCTGGCTTCGCAGGACGCCGCACCCGAGGACACCGCGCCGCCCTGATGCCACTGTAGTCGCCTTCGCCCCGCAGCCCCGGAGCCTTCCCGAGCCGGCTTTAGCACAACTTCAGGGCCCCGATGAGGCCCCGACCACCCCTCCTCTGCTTCCCTTCCGTCCTGGACCGCACCACCGCGCCGGCTCGCCCGTCGCCTTGCCGCTCACGCGCCAACCACGCCGTCCCACACCCGCGCACCGCGCCGCCGTGGCCGCGACCTGCGTGTCCCCCGCGCTCGTCCGCTCTCGCTGCCCATCGCCGGCCCCCGCGCGCGCCCTCGCCTCCTCTGCGCCTGCCGCCGCTCCGAGGCCGCCGCCTCCACCCCGCAGTCGCGCACTGCCCGCGCTCCGGGCCGCACTCGCACCGCACGCGTGCGTCCCGCGCCTCGCTCGCCCCTGCCGCGCGCTCCGCCTGCCTCTCTACCGCGCGCCCGCGCGCGCCTCCTCCCCTGGTCGCAACGGCACGCCCACCCGCGCCCAGCGCAGCTGCTGGCCGGCGCCCGGGTCCAGTCACCCGCGCCCCACTGGCGTGCGTCGTGCGCGCCCTGCGCACGCGACCGTTCAGGCTACGCCCGCACCCACCGCCCGCTAACCCCGCATCGCCCCCCTGAGCGAATGACACGTGGGGCCCAGCCCCAGAACGTTTATTAGAAAAAGAATTTTAAAACAATAATAATAAATAAAAATATTAATTAATTAATTAAATATGTTTAATTACTTAACCTAATTAATATGTTAATTAAACTAATTAACTAGGTTAATTAGTTGTCAGTCAATGACATGTTGGTCCCCTGTTCAGTTTGACCAGTCAAATTGACCCTGTTGACCAGTAAACAGTTGACTGGTCAAATGCTGACTAGATCCCCCTTGACCCCACCTGTCAGCCACACATACATTCTGTTGGGTACAACTCTGGGTACCCGTAGCATTTTATTCTTTTAATACCGAATTAAAGTTAAAACCAGAAAAATTAGAAAATGATTTAAAACTTTAAAAATTAATATAAAATAATCCGTAACTCGGATGAAAATACTTTGTACATGAAAGTTACTCAGAACAACGAGACGAATCCGAATACGTAGCCCGTTCGTCTGCCACACATCCCTAGCATACCGAACATGCAACTTTCCCCCTCCGGTTCATCTGTCCGAAACGCGAAACACCGGGAATACTTTCCCGGATGTTTCCCCCCTTCACCGGTATCACCTACTACCGCGTTAGGGCATACCTAGCACCGCGTATTGCCTCGTTATGTTTTGTGATGCTTTGTTTGCTCCGTATTTACTGTTTCTTCCCCCCTCTTCTTCTCCGGTAGACCCCGAGACCGGCGCTGATGCCACTGAGTACGACTACGGTGTTGACGACCCCTCCTTCTCTGCTGAGCTTCCAGGCAAGCCCCCCTTGATCACCAGATATCGCCTATTCCTTCTCTCTATTGCTTGCATTAGAGTAGTGTAGCATGTTACTGCTTTCGGTTAATCCTATTCTGATGCATAGCCTGTCATTGTTGCTACAGTTGTTACCCTTACCTGCAATCCTAAATGCTTAGTATAGGATGCTAGTATTCCATCAGTGGCCCTACATTCTTGTCCATCTGCCATGCTATACTACTGGGCCGTGATCACTCAGGAGGTGATCACGGGCATATGCTATATACTTTATACTGTTACATTACTTAAGATACTGTTCGGAGATGGGGGCTGAAGGGGCAGGTGGCTCCATCCCGGTAGAGGTGGGCCTGGGTTCCCGACGGCCCCCGACTGTTACTTTGTGGCGGACCGACAGGGCAGGTTGAGACCACCTAGGTGAGAGGTGGGCCTGGCCCTGGTCCGCATTCGCGGTTACTTCATAATAACACGCTTAACGAGATCTTGGTATTTGATCTGAGTCTGGCCACTGGCCTATATGCACTAACCAACTACGCGGGAACAGTTATGGGCACACGACGTCGTGGTATCAGCCGAAGCCTTCGTGACGTCAGCGACTGAGCGACGCGTGCCGGATTGGACTGGAACGCCTGCTAGGCTAGGTCTGCTTCCGGCCGCCCATGCAACATGCAGGTGTGCAATGGGCGATGGGCCCAGACCCCTGTGCCATAGGATTTAGACCGGCGTGCTGACCTCTCTGTTGTGCCTAGGTGGGGCTACGACGTGTTGATCTTCCGAGGCCGGGCATGACCCAGGAAAGTGTGTCCGGCCAAATGGGATCGAGCGTGTTGGGTTATGTGGTGCACCCCTGTAGGGAAGTTTATCTATTCGAATAGCCGTGTCCCTCGGTAAAAGGACGACCTGGAGTTGTACCTTGACCTTATGACAACTAGAACCGGATACTTAATAAAACACACCCTTCCAAGTGCCAGATATAACCCGGTGATCGCTCTCTAACAGGGCGACGAGGGGGGGAGCGCCGGGTAGGATTATGCTATGCGATGATACTTGGTGAACTTACCATCTACTCTCTTCTACATGCTGCAAGATGGAGGCTTCCAGAAGCGTAGTCTTCGACAAGACTAGCTATCCCCCTCTTATTCTGGCATTCTACAGTTTAGTCCACCGATATTGCCCCTTTACACAGATACCCATGCATATGTAGTGTAGATCCTTGCTTGCGAGTACTTTGGATGAGTACTCACGGTTGCTTTTCTCCCTCTTTTCCCCCTTTCCATTCTACCTGGTTGTCGCAACCAGTTGCTGGAGCCCAGGAGCTTGACGCCATCGTCGACGACGACTCCTACTACACCGGAGGTGCCTACTACTACGTGCAGGCCGCTGACGACGACATGGGGTAGTTTAGGAGGATCCCAGGCAGGAGGCCTGCGCCTCTTTCGATCTGTATCCCAGTTTGTGCTAGCCTTCTCAAGGCAAACTTGTTTAACTTATGTTTGTACTCAGATATTGTTGCTTCCGCTGACTCGTCTATGATCGAGCACTTGTATTCGAGCCCTCGAGGCCCCTATCTTGTATTATGATGCTTGTATGACTTATTTTTATTTTTAGAGTTGTGTTGTGATATCTTCCCGTGAGTCCCTGATCTTGATCGTACAGGTTTGCGTGTCTGATTAGTGTACGATTGAATCGGGGGCGTCACAGTTACACCGCTGCATAGAGGGGGGAAGAGTTGGTGATGAGGGGGGTGAAGTTGTTGGTGTAGATTGCGGTGATGATGATGGCCTCGGTGGCGTTACGGCCCCACTGGAAGAGAGGGGGAGAGGGCCCCCCTTCTTCTTCTTCTTCCTTGACCTTCTCCCTACATGGGAGAAGGGTTTCCCCTCTGGTCCTTGGTCTCCATGGCACGGGAGGGGCGAGAGCCCCTCCGAGATTGGATCTGTCTCTCTGTCTCTCTCTCTGTTTCTGCGTTCCCAGATCTGGCCTTTCACCGTTTCTTTTATAACCGGAGATCCGTAACTCCGATTAGGCTGAAATTTGGACACGATTTTTATCCGGATATTGGATTTCTTGCGGCAAAAGAAGGGCACCAACCGCCTTACGGGGTGTCCACGAGGGTCAGGGGCGTGCCCCCTGCCTCGTGGGCCCCTCGTGCATCGTCTCGCGATGATTCCACTTCCCAAAATGCACATATATTCCAAAAGAATCTCCGTCAGTTTTATCCCGTTTGGACTCCGTTTGATATGGATTTTCTGTGAAACAAAAACATGCAACAAACAGGAACTGGCACAGGGCACTGGATCAATATGTTAGTCCCAAAAATAGTATAAAATTTGCCAAAAGTATGTAAGAGTTG
The DNA here is from genome assembly GCF_018294505.1 of Triticum aestivum. NCBI lineage: Eukaryota > Viridiplantae > Streptophyta > Magnoliopsida > Poales > Poaceae > Triticum > Triticum aestivum. The sequence continues at coordinate 444,107,675 of NC_057814.1, read as the reverse complement.
TAGAATATTGGCCTGGAACAATAAAAAATTATAGATACGATGGAGACGTATCAGCATCCCCAAGCTTAATTCCTGCTCGTCCTCGAGTAGGTAAATAATAAAAAAGATAATTTTTGATGTGGAATGCTACCTAGCATAATCTTGATCATGTATCCATTCATGGCATGGATATTAAGACACGAGTGATTCAAAGCAATAGTCTATCTTTTGACATTAAGACAATAATACTTCAAGCATACTAATAAAGCAATCATGTCTTTTCAAGATAACATGGCCAAAGAAAGTTATCCCTACAAAATCATATAGTCTGGCTATGCTCCATCTCACCACACAAAATATTCACCTCATGCACAACCCCGATGACAAGTCAAGCAATTGTTTCGTACTTTTGACGTTCTCAAACCTTTTCAACTTTCACGCAATACATGAGCGTGAGCCATGGACATAGCACTATGGGTGGAATAGAATATCATAATGGGGGTTGTGTGGAGAAGACAAAAAGGAGAAAATATCACATTGACGCAGCTAATCAACGGGCTATGGAGATGCCCATCAATTGATGTCAATGCAAGGAGTAGGGATTGCCATGCAACGGATGCACTAGAGCTATAAGTATATGAAAGCTCAAACTAAAAACTAAGTGGGGGTGCACCCAACTTGCTTGCTCATGAAGACCTCGGGCATTTGAGGAATCCCATCATCGGAATATACAAGCCAAGTTATATAATCAAAATTCCCACTAGTATATGAAAGTGATAACTCAAGAGACTCTCTATATGAAGAACATGGTGCTACTCTGAAGCACAAGTGTGGTAAAAGGATAGTAACATTGCCCCCCTTTTTTTGGCGGGCTTCTTTGGTCCCCTTTTTTATTTAGGCTTCTTTGGCCTCTCTTTTTTTCTTGGGGCAATGCTCTAATAATGATGATCATCACACTTTTATTTACTTACAACTCAATATTACAACTCGATACTAGAACAAAGATATGACTCTTATATGAATGCCTCTGGCGGTGTACCGGGATGTGCAATGATCTAGCGTAGCAATGACATCAAAAAACGGACAAGCCATGAAAACATCATGCTAGCTATCTTACGATCATGCAAAGCAATATGACAATAAATGCTCAAGTCATGTATATGATGATGATGGAAGTTGCATGGCAATATATCTCGGAATGGCTATGGAAATGCCATGATAGGTAGGTATGGTGGCTGTTTTGAGGAAGATATAATGAGGCTTATGTGTGATAGAGCGTATCGTATCACGGGGTTTGGATGCACCAGCGAAGTTTGCACCAACTCCCGAGGTGAGAAAGGGCAATGCACGGTACCGAAGAGGCTAGCAATGATGGAAGGGTGAGAGTGCATATAATCCATGGACTCAACATTAGTCATAAAGAACTCATACTTATTGCAAAAATCATTGAAAAAAAGTACTATGCGCATGCTACTAGGGGGATAGATTGGTAGGAAAAGACCATCGCTCGTCCCCGACCGCCACTCATAAGGAAGACAATCAATAAATACCTCATGCTCCAACTTCGTTACATAACGGTTCACCATACGTGCATGCTACGGGAATCACAAACTTCAACACAGGTATTTCTACAATCCACAACTACCCACTAGCATGACTCTAATATCACCATCTTTATATCACAAAACTATTGCAAGGAATCAAACATATCATATTCAGTGATCTACAAGTTTTATGTAGGATTTTATGACTAACCATGTGAACGACCAGTTCCTATCAACTCTCTAAATAGATATAAGTGAAGCAAGAGAGTTTAATTCTTTCTACAAAAGATATGCCCACGCTCTAACAAATATTAGTGAAGCAAAAGAGCATTCTACAAATTGCGGTTATCTATGTGAAGAGAAACAGGCAATCCAAACTTCAAATGATATAAGCGAAGCACATGAAGCATTATATAAAGCCGTACTCAAAGGATATAAGTGAAGTGCAATGATCATTCTATAAATCAACCAAGGACTATCTCATACTAGCATGGTGCATAAAAGAAAAGTGAAAACTAAATGCAAAAGATGCTCCAAGATTTACACATATCGCATGAACGAAACGAATCCGAAAACATACCGATATTTGTTGAAGAAAGATGGGATGCCTTCCGGGGGATCCCCAAGCTTAGACGCTTGAGTCTCCTTGAATATTTACTTGGGGTGCCTTGGGAATCCCCAAGCTTGAGCTCTTGTCTCTCCTCCTTCTCCTCATATCGAGACGTCCTCGATCTTCGAACACTTCATCCACACAAAACTCAACAGAAAGCTCGATAAGATCCGTTAGTATAATAAAGCAAATTACTACTCTAAGTACTGTTGCAAACCAATTCATATTTTGTTTTTTCATGGTAGCTACTGTAATATAACTTTTCCATGGCTTAATCCACTGAGAGAAATTGATAGTTTCATCAAAACAAGCAAACTATGCATCAAAAACAGAATCTGTCTTAAACAGGACAGTCTGTAGTAATCTGAACATTCACCATACTTCTGGTACTCCAAAAATTCTGAAATAATTAGTAAAAATATAAACTTTGTATAGAAAGACAGTGCAAGAAGTTTCAGAACCATTTGACGTTCCAGTAAAAAATGTAAAATCGTGCACTACAGCCAAAGTTTCTGTCCTGCACCGCACAAACCAACAAACATTGTAAACATCCTAAAGGCAAACCTTGGCACATTATTTTTATTATTCAATGGAATTGTAAAAGGGGATAATTATTTTTGTTGAAAAGTTTCTGTAATCAAGATTCACAAAGTTTACGTGAGCATGAACAAAGTTCAAGGCTAGCTCCCACTTTAACAATGCTCGTCTTTCTCACTTTCGCTTTTCTTTTTGAAAAAGTTTTAGGTTCCCCTCTTTATTTTCTTTTGTTTTTAAACTTTATAAAAGCACTCAAAAGAAATAAATGACTCTCTAAAACTTCCGGGTTGTCTCCCTGGCAGCGCTTTCTTTAAAGCCATTAAGCTAGGCATATAGTGCTCAAGTCATGGATCCACCCGGATCCCAAGGTATATCAAAGCCAATTTTAATTAACAATGATTTGTAATTTAGTAGTGAGGATGAAGTAACATATATCATGTAATGACGAAGTCTAACTCTCTTCCTATGCATCAGCATGTCATAAAAGAATAATTCATGCACACAAGGTAAAGGCCAATGCATAGTATAAACAGTTTCTTGCAATTTTATCATGTGGGAAACATAGAGAGGTGGAGATATAGTTCCTCTCTCATAATAATTGCAATTAGGAGCAGCTAGCACATGCATATTATATCTATCAAAATCATGATGTGTAGTGGTAAAAGGCAACCCATCAATATAATCCTTAATAAGTGCAAACTTCTCCGATGTAGTGTAGTTGGGAGAATTCAAAAAGATAATAGGACTATCATGCGTGGGTGCAATAGCAACAATTTCATGTTTAACATAAGGAACTATAGCAAGTTCATCTCCATATGCATAATTCATATTGGCATCTTGGCCACAAGCATAGAAAGCATAAACAAAAAGGGATATTTCAAAAGAATCAACAGGATCATAACAATCATGATAGCAATCATCCTTCGGTAAGCATGAAGGGAAATTAAAAAATGTATGAGTTGAAGAGTGTAACACCCCGAGAATCATGCTACAGTAATCCCTTGTTAATGGTGCCATGTCATCATGTTACTGTTGCTAATCTTCACTTGATCCAAATCACTGTTCATGTTCAAAATGATAATTCAAAGTCAAAAATTCAAATTTGCCAAACATGAAATCTAAAATGTTCATCATGTGGCAAATAATCCCTAACTAATTTTGGTGGTGGAACCAACCTTTTATAAAGTGTTTAAATGCCCTTTAATAAGGAAAAAAGAAAAGGTTTTTCGTTTAAAAAAAGGGAAAATGCTAAGAAAAGGAAAAGACCCCCCACTCCCCCGGGCCTCTCGGTCCAGCTAGCAGCTGGGCACGGCCCACCCCGGCCCAGCCGGCCACCCATCTCTCTCTGGCCTGATAAGGCCGCCGCCCCCACCCGCTAAACCTAACTCCCCCACTTCTCCCACTTCCTCAATCCCCTTCTTCCCCTCCCGATCTGGCAGCCCCGTCGGCCTCGTCCCGACCACGCCGCCTCTCCCCGGCGACCGCGCCGCCCCACTCCTCGACACCGGCGCCCACCTCCTCAACCCTCCCTCCTACATGGATCTGGTCGGGGGCAATCGACGCCCCGACGCCCTGCGCCCGCGCTGATGCCGTACCCCGCCGTCACCATCCCCACCCGTCGACGGCGTTCACCTCCTCGACCCCTTCCCCGACGGACTCTCCCGTGCCTCGCCGACGAACCCCTGCACCGGGGGTATGACCCCATCTCCCCCTGCCCCTTCCCCTACGCCAGTCGCTCCTTCACCGCGTCACCCCGTCGTTCACCGTCCGACGCTGCGCGCCGCGTCCGACTACGCACCACTGCAGCCAGTAACTGCTGCTGCCCGGCTCCACCGCTCTCTGCTTGCGTGCCCCACGCCCAGCCCCGCATCCGCGCGCCGATGGTGCCGCCCGCCGGAGCCCCACCTCCGCCCGCTGTTGCTTGTGCGTCCCTCTCGTGCTCCCCGCACTGGCGCCGGGCCGCGTCCTACTCCCCCTCCCCGGCGCTCTGCGCGTTGGCCGCGGGCGCTCCTCTGGAGCGGTTGGGCATGCCTTGCCTTGCCTTGCCGTGGCCGGCTCGGCCACTCCCAATGGCCCCTGGCTTTATTAGGGGCTAATTAACCCCCACGCCCCTTTTCCAAAAAAAGGAAATAATGAAATTAATTATTTAATTAATTAACCAATTAATTAGCTTAATTAACTTTGTTTAGTTTACCTAATTAACTTGATTAGTTAATTAAAACTGTTAGTTAGTTACTAGTAAATGACAGACGGGACCCACTGCCCGGTTTGACCAGTCAACGGTTAGTGTTGACCGCTGACGTCACGATGAGGTCATGCTGGTGCAATAACTTTGTTTTAGAATTAATATTACTTTCAGAATATTGTTAAATCTTCAAAAAATAGAAATTAAACCGTAACTCCGATGAAAATGTTTTCTACATGAAAGTTGCCCAGAATGACGAGACGAATCCGAATACGCGGCCCGTTCATCCGCCACACATCCCTAGCATAGCAAACATCAAACTTTTCCCCTCCGGTTCGTCTGTCTGAAAATGCCAAACTTCGGGAAAGCGTTCCCGGATGTTATCCCCCCTTCGCCGGTAGCGTGTAGCACCGCGTTAGAACACGTCTAGCTCTGCCTGTTATCCTGTTATGCTCTTGCTTGCTATGTATTTACTGTTTCTCCCCCCTCTTCTCTTCGGTAGACCCCGTGATGGCTGCCGATGCCACTGTGATCGACTACGTCACCGACGACCCTCCTTCTTGTCTGAGCAACCAGGCAAGCCCCCCCTTTGATCATCCCGATATCGCCCTTTCCATTCTCTCATGCTTGCATTAGATTTTGCTACTATTATTGTTTGCTCCTATTCTGATGCATAGCCTGCTTTTGTATCTACTGTTGTACCTTACCTGCTTATCCTAAACTGCTTAGTATAGGTTGGTTAGTGATCCATCAGTGACCCCCACCTTGTCCTTGTTGCCCCTGCTTCATCATTGAAGACCCGATCAACGGGATCGAAGACCAGGCCCCAACACCGCACATCACTTTCGCCTTAGTTGCTCGACACTACTGGGTTACTATCGAGTGCCGAGGGTGAGACCTCTACAACACTTCTGATGTTAACCCTGTAGTGTAGCTATTCGGTCGTGGTCATCGAGGGTGATTCCGCCTTAACCACTTCCGATACGACTCTGTCGTGCAACCCCTCAAGTGTGAACCTCGGGGTGGTTCCTCTTACGTTCACCTTGACGATTACATCGAGTGGAATTCACCGGGGGTGATTCCTCGGGTTTTCCCCTTGATGTTTGGACACACAGTTACTATGGTTACTATGACTTTACACTGAACCAAGTTACTAAAGACGGGTCGGCCCTGAGGGGTACCCGCGCGAGCTTAATTGCGAGTGATGTGGAGACGGGTTGACCTGGAGGGTGCCCGCGAGATAATTACAAGGCGTGGCCGGGCATTCCTAGCCCTTGCCGCAAGTCCTCGAGATGGGGCAACGGGGTCACATCTTTTGCGAGTCTCTGCTTGTTACCGCGTGCTCCTAATCCACTACGATTTGGATATTTGATCCGAAGGGCCTCTGGCCTGATAGCACTAACCATCACGTGGGCATAGTATGGGCATTCTGTGTCGTATACATCAGCCGAAGCTTAATAGACGTCAGCGACTGAGCGGCGCGCGCCGGGTTGGACTGGTAAGCTCCTGCCTTTTTAGGGAGGTAGCTAGGTCTGCTCACCGGCCGCGTACGCAACGTGCAGGAGTTCCTGGGGCGATGGCCCATGACCCCTAGGGGCATAGGTTTAGTCCGGCGTGCTGACCTCTCTATTAAGCCCAAGTCGGGTTGCGGCGTATTGTTTGGCCGAGGCCGGGCATGACCCAGGAAAGTGTGTCCGGCCGGAGTTAATCGAGCGTGGTGGGTAAGTTGGTGCACCCCTGCAGGGAAGAAAACATCTATCGATAGCCTGTCCTACGGTAACGGACACTTGGAGTTGTATCCCGATCGATACAACTAGAACTGGATACTTGTGATGAGAACTGGATGGTGATGAGAATTGGATTGTGATTATAACTGGATAGTATGGCTCTGGGATGGCTTTCTCGTAGGGAGTAGAGAAAGGATCTCCGGCCGAGGTTGATAACACTACTACTACTTTACTTTATGCTACTCTACTCCCTCCTATTGCTGCAAGTTGGTGGTTTCCAGAAGATGCTAGTCTTTGATAGGCTAGGCTTTCCCCTTCTCTTCTGGCATTCTGAAGTTCAGTCCACATATACTACCCTTTTCATTGATACCGATGCATATGTAGTGTAGATCCTTGCTTGCGAGTACTTTGGATGAGTACTCACGGTTGCTTTGCTCCCCCTTTTCCCCCTTTCTTCTTCTTTACGGTTAATGCAACCAGATGTCGGAGCCCAGGAGCCAGATGCCACCGCCGATGCTTAGTACTACGTGGAGGCCGCCGATGACCAGGGGTAGTTAGGAGGCTCCCAGGCAGGAGGCCTTGCCTTTTCGATCGATGTTGCTTTTGTGCTAGCCTTCTTAAGGAAAACTTGTCTAACTCATGTCTGTACTCAGATATTGTTGCTTCCGCTGACTCTTGTGTATTCGAGCTTATGTATTCGAGCCCTCGAGGCCCCTGGCTTGTAATATAAAGCTTGTATTATTTTAATTTGTGTCTAGAGTTGTGTTGTGATATCTTCCCGTGAGTCCTTGATCTTGATCGTACACATTTGTGTGTATGATTAGTGTACGATTGAATCGAGGGCGTCACAAGTTGGTATCAGAGCCAACTGCCTGTAGGTAGCCCCCTTTCCAACTCCTTGGCCGAAGTTGAGTCTAGTCTTTGAAAACTATTTTACTAACATTGTTGTGTGGCTTACGGGCCCACATCACAATAGGGTGGTATTAGGATCTTCTATTCCTCGTCTTTACTCTGGGACTCTGATCTCTTTTCTATTCGGGTTAAATGATTTTGCTAACTCTAACACTAGGATCTCGTAACTACTTCCTCCCGGAGAGCCCCTTTATTCCAGATGATGGTTTGATTCATCAGAAGACCCCAAAGATACTTTTCGATGTTTCTCCGAGACCCTTGTGTCCATCGCTTTTGCAATTTCCTTGCATCGATAAATCCCTATGGATAAATAAATACACTTGCCGTTCATACAATCATTCCCAGTTGCTCTTGTTATTACGAGATACATCGAATTATGCTCCGGCTTCTTAAGAATCCTTTGAGCTACTGCCTTGTAGCTCTTTTCCACATGAATACACCTACGAGTAATTCCTCACACTTATCGAGGATTTGATCATCCCTAGTTGTTCTTGTGTTTCACAAAATTCTTTGAAATACTATTCGATCTCCCGAAATCCTCAGTAGCTTATTGCTCTTGTTCTTCACTACCTACTTGCATGATGGTTAATTCCATATGTCTAGTAATATCCATTGAAATCCGTTGTGGTTGACTTTCTGATCCTATCGATTCAACATGTTTATGAATGCACGCAATCATCAGTTGATCCTTATGAAATTCGTCCTTTTGGCTCATACGTCACTTCAAACATGAGCTGGTTCTCGGCAAATCAAACCTTGAATGATTGTCGATCTATGTCTTTTCAACTTGCTTATCTTTTGATTAGAGCATCTGCTTCTGATCCCCTGAATTGGAAATCATAATTCCAGATGTTTCCAAAATCCGATGCCTCTGCATTATTTCTTCTTCTGGTTGAGTACCGATACTCAGATCAGATCCTATGTGGACCGCCAGATCCTTTGTTGGATTTTATCTGACAACGTCCTTCATATTCAATAACCTCTTGGAGCCTTTCCTCAGATACATAAAGCCTTTGGTAAATTGTATCCTCTGCATTCTAAACCATGCTCTGCCTTCGAGCTTGTGTTATTTTACTCATGGAGTTTGTGGTATATGTTCCCAAGGTGCCCCTACGGGTTGAACCTATCTTTCCTTTTGTCGGGGAACGTAGCAAAAATTCAAAATTTTCTACGCATCACCAAGATCAATCTATGGAGTTTACTAGCAACGAGAGGGAAGGAGTGCAACTACATACCCTTGTAGATCGCGAGCGGAAGCGTTCAAGAGAACGGGCTTGATGGAGTCGTACTCGTCGTGATCCAAATCACCGATGATCCTAGCGCCGAACGGACGGCACCTCCGCGTTCAACACACGTACGGAGCAGCGATGTCTCCTCCTTCTTGATCCAGCAAGGGGGGAGGAGAGGTTGGTGGAGATCCAGCAGCACGACGGCGTGGTGGTGGAAGTAGCGGGATTCCAACAGGGCTTCGCCAAGCGCTGCGGGAGGAGGGAGATGTGTCACGGGAGGGAGAGGGAGGCGCCAGGGCTTAGGATGTTGCTGCCCTCCCTCCCCCCCACTATATATAGGGCCAAGGGAGACGGGGGGCGCAGCCTTGGCCCTTCCTCCAAGGAAGGGTGCGGCCAGGGAGGAGTCCATCCTCCCCAAGGCACCTCGGAGGTGCCTTCCCCCTTTAGGACTCTCCCTTTCCCTTATCTCTTGGCGCATGGGCCTCTTGGGGCTGGTGCCCTTGGCCCATATAGGCCAAGGCGCACACCCCTACAGCCCATGTGGCCCCCTGGGGCTGGTGGACCCCCTTGGTGGACCCCCGGACCCCTTTCGGCACTCCCGGTACAATACCGATAATGCGCGGAACTTTTCCGGCGACCAAAATAAGACTTCCCATATATAAATCTTTACCTCCGGACCATTCCGGAACTCCTCGTGACGTCCGGGATCTCATCCGGGACTCCGAACAACTTTCGGGTTACCGCATACTAATATCTCTATAACCCTAGCGTCACCGAACCTTAAGTGTGTAGACCCTACGGGTTCGGGAGACACGCAGACATGACCGAGACGACTCTCCGGTCAATAACCAACAGCGGGATCTGGATACCCATGTTGGCTCCCACATGCTCCTCGATGATCTCATCGGATGAACCACGATGTCGAGGATTCAATCAATCCCGTATACAATTCCCTTTGTCTACCGGTATGTTACTTGCCCGAGATTCGATCGTCGGTATCCCGATACCTTGTTCAATCTCGTTACCGGCAAGTCTCTTTACTCGTTCCGTAACACATCATCCCGTGATCAACTCCTTGGTCACATTGTGCACATTATGATGATGTCCTACCGAGTGGGCCCAGAGATACCTCTCCGTTTACACGGAGTGAGAAATCCCAGTCTCGATTCGTGCCAACCCAACAGACACTTTCGGAGATACCTGTAGTGCACCTTTATAGCCACCCAGTTACGTTGTGACGTTTGGTACGCCCAAAGCATTCCTACGGTATATGGGAGTTGCACAATCTCATGGTCTAAGGAAATGATACTTGACATTAGAAAAGCTCTTAGCAAATGAACTACACGATCTTGTGCTAGGCTTAGGATTGGGTCTTGTCCATCACATCATTCTCCTAATGATGTGATCCCTTTATCAACGACATCCAATGTCCATGGTCAGGAAACCGTAACCATCTATTGATCAAGGAGCTAGTCAACTAGAGGCTTACTAGGGACATGGTGTTGTCTATGTATCCACACATGTATCTGAGTTTCCTATCAATACAATTCTAGCATGGATAATAAACGATTATCATGAACAAGGAAATATAATAATAACCAATTTATTATTGCCTCTAGGGCATATTTCCAACAGTCTCCCACTTGCACTAGAGTCAATAATCTAGTTCACATCACCATGTGATTAACACTCACAGGTCACATCACCATGTGACCAACATCCAAAGAGTTTACTAGAGTCAACAATCTAGTTCGCATCACTATGTGATTAACACCCAATGAGTTCTGGTTTGATCATGTTATGCTTGTGAGAGAGGTTATTAGTCAATGGGTCTGAACCTTTCAGATCCGTGTGTGCTTTACGAATATCTATGTCATCTTGTGGATGCTACCACGCGCTACTTGGAGCCATTTCAAATAACTGCTCTACTATACGAATCCGGTTTACTACTCAGAGTCATCCGGATTAGTGTCAAAGTTCGCATCGACGTAACCCTTTACGACGAACTCCTTTTCACCTCCATAATCGAGAAAATTCCTTAGTCCACTAGATACTAAGGATAAGTTCGACCGCTGTCATGTGATCCATTCCCGGATCACTATTGTACCCCTTGACCAACTCATGGCAAGGCACACTTCATGTGCGGTACACAGCATAGCATACCGTAGAGCCTACGTCTAAAGCATAGGGGACGACCTTCGTCCTTTCTCTCTCTTCTGCTGTGGTCAGGTCTTGAGTCTTACTCAATACTCACACCTTGTAACACAGCCAAGAACTCCTTCTTTGCTGATCTATTTTGAACTCTTTCAAAATCATGTCAAGGTGTGCGTTCTTTGAAAGTATCATCAGGCGTCTTGATCTATCTCTATAGATCTTGATGCCCAATATGTAAGCAGCTTTATCCAGGTCTTCCTTTGAAAAACTCCTTTCAAACAACCCTTTATGCTTTCTAGAAATTTTACATCATTTCGGATCAACAATATGTCATTCACATATACTTATCAGAAATGTTGTAGCGCTCCCACTCACTTTATTGTAAATACAAGTTTCTAACAAACTTTGTATAAACCCAAAAACTTTGATCACTCCATCAAAGCGTATATTCTGACTCCGAGATGCTTGCTGTAGTCCATGGAAGGATCGCTGGAGCTAGCATACCTTTTAGCATCCTTAGGATCGACAAAACCTTTCTGATTGTATCACATACAACCTTTCCTTAAGAAAACTGGTAAGGAAACTTGTTTTGGCATCCATCTGCCAGATTTCATAAATGCAGCTAATGCTAACATGATTCCGACGGACTTAAGCATCGCTACGGATGAGAAAATCTCATCGTAGTCAACTCCTTGAACTTGTGAAAATACTCTTTGCCACAAGTCGAGCTTCATAGACGATAACATTACCGTCCATGTCCGTCTTCTTCTTAAAGATCCATTTATCTCAATGGCTTGCCGATCATCGGGCAAGCTCACCAAAGTCCATGCTTTGTTCTGATACATGGATCCTATCTCGGATTTCATGGCTTCTAACCATTTGTCGGAATATGGGCCCACCATCGCTTCTCCATAGCTCGTAGGTTCATTGTTGTCTAGCAACATGACTTCTAAGACAGGATCACGCATTACTCTGAAGTAGTACGCATCCTCGTCGTCCTACGAGGTTTGGTAGTGACTTGATCCGAAGTTTCATGATCACTATCATAAGCTTCCACTTCAATTGGTGTAGGTGCCACAGGAACAACTTCTTGTGCCCTGCTACACACTAGTTGAAGTTATGGTTCAATAACCTCATCAAGTCTCCACCATCCTCCCACTCAATTCTTTCGAGAGAAACTTTTCCTCGAGAAAGGACTCGTTTCTAGAAGCAATTACTTTTGCTTCCAGATCTGAAATAGGAGGTATACCCAACTATTTTGGGTATTCTATGAAGATGCATTTATCTGCTTTGGGTTCGAGCTTATCAGCCTGAAACTTTTTCACATAAGCATCGCAGCCCCAAACTTTTAGGAAACGACAATTTAGGTTTCTCTAAACAGTGTCGTCTCAACGGAATTGCGTGGTGCCCCTTTTAAAGTGAATGCGGTTGTCTCTAATGCCTAACCCATAAACGATAGTTGTAATTCGATAAGAGACATCATGGTATGCACCATATCCAATAGGGTGCAGTTATGATGTTCGGACACACCATCACACTGTAGTGTTCCAGGCGATATTAATTGTGAAACACTTTCCACAATGTCTTAATTGTGTGCCAAACTCGTAACTCAGATACTCATCTCTATGATCATATCACAGACATTTTATCCTCTTGTCACGACGATCTTCAACTTCACTCTGAAATTACTTGAACCTTTCAATAGTTCAGACTTGTGTTTCATCAAGTAAATACACTCAGCATCTACTCAAATCATCTGTGAAGTAAGAACATAATGATATCCACTGCATGCCTCAGCACTCATTGGACTGCATACATCAAAATGTATTACTTCCAATAAGTTGCTCTCTTGTTTCCATCTTACTGAAAACGAGGCCTTTCAGTCATCTTGCCCATGTGGTATGATTTGCATGTCTCAAGTGATTCAAAATCAAGTGAGTCCAAACGATCCATCTGCATGGAGTTTCTTCATGCATATATACCAATAGACATGGTTCGCATGTCTCAATCTTTTCAAAAATGACTGAGTCCAAAGATCCATCTACATGGAGCTTCTTCATGCGTTCTATACCAATATGACTCAAATGGCAGTGCCACAAGTATGTGGTACTATCATTACTATTTTATATCTTTTGGCACGAACATGTGTATCACTGCGATCGAGATTCATTTTAGGCGCAAGACCATTGAAGGTATTATTCAAATAAACAGAGTAACCATTATTCTCCTTAAATGAATAACCGTATTGCGATAAACATAATCCAATCATGCTCAACGCAAACACCAAATCTCGATGGTAGAGGGAGCATGCGATGCTTGATCACATCAACCTTGGAAACACTTCCAACACATATCGTCATCTCACCTTTAGCTAGTCTCCGTTTATTCCGCAGCTTTTATTTCGAGTTACTAACACTTAGCAACCGAACCGGCATCTAATACCCTGGTGCTGCTAGGAGTACTAGTAAAGTACACATTCATATAATGTATATCCAATATACTTCTGTCGACCTTGCCTGCCTTCTCATCTACCAAGTATCTAGGGTAGTTCTGCTTCAGTGACCGTTCCCTCATTACAGAAGCACTTAGTCTCGGGTTTGGGTTCAACCTTGGGATTCTTCACTAGAGCAGCAAATGATTTGCCGTTTCATGAAGTATCCCTTTTGCCCTTGCCCTTCTAGAAACTAGTGGTTTTACTAACCATCAACAATTGATGCTCCTTCTTGATTTCTACTTTCGCGGTGTCAAACATCGCGAGTTGCTCAAGGATCATCATGTCTATCCCTGATATGTTATAGTTCATCACGAAGCTTTATTAGCTTGGTGGCAGTGACTATGGAGAACCATCACTATCTCATCTGGAAGTTTAACTCCCACTCGATTCAAGCGATTGTAGTACTCAGACAATCTGAGCACATGCTCAACGATTGAGCTTTTCTCCCTTAGTTTGCAGGCTTAAGAAACTTGTTAGGGGTCTCATACCTCTTGATGTGGGCACTAGTCTGAAACCCCAATTTCAGTCTTCGGAACATCTCATATGTTCTGTGACGTTTCAAAACGTCTTTGGTGCCACAATTCCAAACCGTTAGCATTACGCACTGAACTATCACGTAGTCATCAAAACGTGTATGCCAGATGTTTCGCAACATCTACAGACGACGCTGAGGTTTAGCACACCGAGTGGTGCATTATGGACATAAGCCTTCTGTGCAGCAATGAGGACAATCCTCAGTTTACGGACCCAGTCCGCATAATTGCTACTATCAACTTTCAACTAAATTTTCTCTAGGAACATATCTTAAATAGTAGAACTAAAGCGTAAGCTATGACATAATATGAAAAGACATTTTGACTATGTTCATGATAATGAAGTTCATCTGATTATTTAATGAACTCCCACTCAGATAGACATCCCTCTAGTCATCTAAGTGATACATGATCCGAGTCAAACTAGGCCGTGTCCGATCATCACATAAGACGGACTAGTCATCATCGGTGAACATCTCCATGTTGATCGTATCTACTATACGACTCATGTTCGACCTTTCGGTCTCTTGTGTTCCGAGGCCATGTCTGTACATGCTAGGCTCGTCAAGTCAACCTAAGTGTTTCACATGTGTTCCGAGGCCATGTGTGTACATGCTAGGCTCGTCAACACCCGTTGTATTCGAACGTTAGAATCTATCACACCCGATCATCACGTGGTGCTTCGAAACAACGAACCTTCGCAACGGTGCACAGTTAGGGGGAACACGTCTCTTGAAATTTTAGTGAGGGATCATCTTATTTATGCTACCGTCGTTCTAAGAAAATAAGATGTAAACATGACAAACATCACATGCAAATCATAAAGTGACGTGATATGGCCAATATCATCTTGCGCCTTTGATCTCCATCTTCGAGGCGCGGCATGATCACCTTCGTCACCGGCATGACACCATGATCTCCATCATCATGATCTCCATCATCGTGTCTTCATGAAGTTGTCTTGCCAACTATTACTTCTACTACTATGGCCAACGTTTAGCAATAAAGTAAAGTAATTACATGGCGTTTTCATTGACACGCAGGTCATACAATAAATCAAGACAACTCCTATGGCTCCTGCCGGTTGTCATACTCATCGACATGCAAGTCGTGATTCCTATTACAAGAACATGATCAATCTCATACATCACATCCTTTTGGCCATATCACATCACATAGCATACCCTGCAAAAACAAGTTTGACGTCCTCTATTTGTTGTTGCATGTTTTACGTGGCTGCTATGGGATTCTAGCAAGAACATTTCTTACCTACGCAAAAGCCACAACGTGATATGCCAATTTCTATTTACCCTTCATAAGGACCCTTTTCATCGAATCCGATCCGACTAAAGTGGGAGAGACAGACACCCGCTAGCCACCTTATGCAACTAGTGCATGTCAGTCGGTGGAACCTGTCTCACGTAAGTGTACGTGTAAGGTCGGTCCGGGCCGCTTCATCCCACGATGCCGCCGAATCAAGATAAGACTAGTAACAGCAAGTAAATTGACAACATCAACGCCCACAACTACTTTGTGTTCTACTCGTGCATAGAAACTACGAATAGACCTAGCTCATGATGCCACTGTCGGGGAACGTAGCAGAAATTCAAAATTTTCTACGCATCACCAAGATCAATCTATGGAGTTTACTAGCAACGAGAGGGAAGGAGTGCATCTACATACCCTTGTAGATCGCGAGCGGAAGCGGGGTTGATGGAGTCGTACTCGTCGTGATCCAAATCACCGATGATCCTAGCGCCGAACGGACGGCACCTCCGCGTTCAACACACGTACGGAGCAGCGACGTCTCCTCCTTCTTGATCCAGCAAGGGGGGAGGAGAGGTTGATGGAGATCCAGCAGCACGACGGCGTGGTGGTGGAAGTAGCGGGATTCCAACAGGGCTTCGCCAAGCGCTGCGGGAGGAGGGAGATGTGTCACGGGAGGGAGAGGGAGGCGCCAGGGCTTAGGCTATTGCTGCCCTCCCTCCCCCCACTATATATAGGGCCAAGGGAGAGGGGGCGCAGCCTTGGCCCTTCCTCCAAGGAAGGGTGCGGCCAGGGAGGAGTCCATCCTCCCCAAGGCACCTCGCAGGTGCCTTCCCCCTTTAGGACTCTCCCTTTCCCTTATCTCTTGGCGCATGGGCCTCTTGGGGCTGGTGCCCTTGGCCCATATAGGCCAAGGCGCACACCCCTACAGCCCATGTGGCCCCCCGGGGCTGGTGGACCCCCTTGGTGGACCCCCGGACCCCTTTCGGCACTCCCGGTACAATACCGATAATGTGCGAAACTTTTCCGGCGACCAAAATAAGACTTCCCATATATAAATCTTTACCTCCGGACCATTCCGGAACTCCTCGTGACGTCCGGGATCTCATCCGGGACTCCGGACAAATTTCGGGTTACCGCATACTAATATCTCTATAACCCTAGCGTCACCGAACCTTAAGTGTGTAGACCCTACGGGTTCGGGAGACACGCAGACATGCCCGAGACGACTCTCCGGTCAATAACCAACAGCGGGATCTGGATACCCATGTTGGCTCCCACATGCTCCTCGATGATCTCATCGGATGAACCACGATGTCGAGGATTCAATCAATCCCGTATACAATTCCCTTTGTCCATCGGTATGTTACTTGCCCGAGATTCAATCGTCGGTATCCCAATACCTCGTTCAATCTCGTTACAGGCAAGTCTCTTTACTCGTTCCGTAACACATCATCCCGTGATCAACTCCTTGGTCACATTGTGCACATTATGATGATGTCCTACCGAGTGGGCCCAGAGATACCTCTCCGTTTACACGGAGTGACAAATCCCAGTCTCGATTCGTGCCAACTCAACAGACACTTTCGGAGATACCTGTAGTGCACCTTTATAGCCACCCAGTTACGTTGTGACGTTTGGTACACCCAAAGCATTCCTACGGTATCCGGGAGTTGCACAATCTCATGGTCTAAGGAAATGATACTTGACATTAGAAAAGCTCTTAGCAAACGAACTACACGATCTTGTGCTAGGCTTAGGATTGGGTCTTGTCCATCACATCATTCTCCTAATGATGTGATCCCGTTATCAACGACATCCAATGTCCATGGTCAGGAAACCGTAACCATCTATTGATCAAGGAGCTAGTCAACTAGAGGCTTACTAGGGACATGGTGTTGTCTATGTATCCACACATGTATCTGAGTTTCCTATCAATACAATTCTAGCATGGATAATAAAAGATTATCATGAACAAGGAAATATAATAATAACCAATTTATTATTGCCTCTAGGGCATATTTCCAACACCTTTATCCATGTGAACCCCAGAGTTTTCACGAATCATACTCTTCTGGTGTTTTGCCAGATAACATTTCAACACTACAACTTCATTGAACGCGAGAAGTGAATGAAAGGTTATGCATTGGAGAAGTGGGAGTTGACCTTGAACTTTGTGTTCATGCCCATGGACCTAATGTGGATCTTATCATGGAAGCTTCTTGTGATATAATAATCCCCTTATTATAAGTTCATACGGTATCTATGTTTGGTCCTTCGCAACCGTGGTTCTGACCATGATTGTTCCCGCTTTAATTCCATTTCTCGGACAAGTTAAAGCACTTGTCTTCTGCAGATCAATGCATCTCCGCAACCTCTATTTTGATCTTCCTTCGAGTATTACCCTCCGGTACCTCAAGAATATCAAAGAACTGTGTTGCTTCCTATGAGTCTTCATCTAGTATTGCTTCTCACCGATTTCAGATTTCCCCCAGGATCTGAGTTATTAATCACTCGAGGACACTGATAAGTGAATCGTTTGAATTGATTCCGCACTCCGATTCTATAACTCTAAGTAATTTTCATTACTTACGAGCTTAATAATCCTTCTAGTCATTCCTAGCCTGGCCGGCTATGTCATTATCGTGCTAAATTTTAACTGTGCTACCTGGTCGTTCTTCCCGGAACAGAATTTTTGATGATGAGCTAAGCTTATGTCGATCTTCCTCGTCATACCATTTCACCTTGAACAACAAGATTTCTATCGAGTTTGTGTCGTACCCGTGGTTCCAATAACTTTTTGCTTCATCATTCCTTTGACTTGATGTCATCGCCGATCGATTACATCTTCCTAAAATCTCTCGACAATTGCATCGTGCTCGTCAACATTCTGAGCTTTTCCAGCATATTAATCGAATTCGTGAAGAGAAATACCATCCTTGACCTTTGATGATTTGAGTTATCATCAACAACTCCCTTGTCTTCTTTCCAACAGATGTTTGATCATGTCTTGGTTATACCTTGGACTCCTTGCTATTCCTGCAATTGTTCCTTGAGTATTTCTTGTGATCTTCAACTCCAACCCCTACTTGTAACACCATGTTAATGCTACCTCGAAGCATGACTGAGGTATTCTGCATATAAACAAGAACATTGGAAGCACATTGTCGAATGTTTCTTGATCTATTATCCAAACACCGTTGTATGGGTAATATCATGATTCTTCCCTCGCCCCCTTTATCTAAATGCTTTTGAACTTGCTGCCATATCATGTATATCCTGCTCCGCTTCCCCCTTGGGAAGGATATACTCCCAATTCTTGTGTGTAAACACATTTTCCTTTTCAATGTTCTGATTAATCTAATGATCACCTTTTCTTTTCCATTGTTTTGTTTAAACTTTCTTATGGTTTATGAGATCTAAGCAGTAATAGTTCCCTGCTTATGAAAACACCTCGGTGTACAATTTGTGTGTAAGACCTTGTTATTATTGTTGTTGACATTCCGGTAACCACCGATGGACGAGAACTTTGCCTATTGGTCCGCCTCGTTCAACGAGCAGGAATATAGTTCTCTCCGTCCCTCGCCCTTGGTACCAACGTTGTTGACAACATAAATGACAGTCTATCATCTGACATGCCTTGCTATCGGCCTCCTTTCTACTTTTAACCCACATGGTGGGCCCATAACCCACAATTCCATAGGATCGAAACTTGACTCCGATACATCCCTGTTTTCCAAAGTTGTCCCTCGCGCTTGGCTTCGTATGTAAATCACGAGCCACCTTCCGAGAGACGATCTATTCTGTTATCAGACGCAATACTTATTCCCATAGCTCCGAACCTCTTTCACCCTCTGTTTCAGGCAACGAACGATTGTCTACCGGGTTGAAGCTCCTTAATGCACCTCACCTTTCTCTTGATGACTTTCTTGAATTTCAACTCGAGAGATGCCTCTATGCCACGTTCACTCACAAACTCCCCGCGTACCTATCTTGTGTTGAGCTCCGTCCTTCCCGAGACTTTCCCCCTTACTCCACCCCTTAAATATCGGGACGAGATTTCTTGTAGTGGAGGAGATTTGTAACACCCCGAGAATCATGCTACAGTAATCCCCTGTTAATGGTGCCATGTCATCATGTTACTATTGCTAATCTTCACTTGATCCAAATCACTGTTCATGTTCAAAATGATAATTCAAAGTCAACAATTCAAATTTGCCAAACATGAAATCTAATATGTTCATCATGTGGCAAATAATCCCTAACTAATTTTGGTGGTGGAACCAACCTTTTATAAAGTGTTTAAATGCCCTTTAATAAGGAAAACATAAAAGGTTTTTCATTTTAAAAAAGGGAAAATGCTAAGAAAAGGAAAAGACCCCCCCACTCCCCCGGGCCTCTCGGTCCAGCTAGCAGCCGGGCACGGCCCACCCCGGCCCAGCCGGCCACCCATCTCTCTCTGGCCTGCTAAGGCCGCCGCCCCCACCCGCTAAACCTAACTCCCCCACTTCTCCCACTTCCTCGATCCCCTTCTTCCCCTCCCGATCTGGGAGCCCCGTCGGCCTCGTCCCGACCACGCCGCCTCTCCTCGGCGACCGCGCCGCCCCACTCCTCGACACCGGCGCCCGCCTCCTCAACCCTCCCTCCTGCATGGATCTGGTCGGGGGCAATCGACGCCCCCGACGCCCTGCGCCCGTGCCGATGCCGTACCCCGTCATCACCATCCCCACCCGTCGACGGCGTTCGCCTCCTCGACCCCTTCCCCGACGGACTCTCTCGCGCCTCGCCGACGAACCCCTGCACCGGGGGTATGACCCCATCTGCCCCTGCCCCTTCCTCTACGCCGGTCGCTCCTTCACCGCGCTCACCGCGTCGCCCCGCCGTTCACCGTCCGACGCTGCACGCCGCGTCCGACTACGCACCACTGCGGCCAGCAACTGCTGCTGCTCGGCTCCGCCGCTCCCTGCTTGCATGCCCCACGCCCAGCGCTGCATCCGCGCGCCCATGGTGCCGCCTGCCGGAGCCCCGCCTCCGCCGCTGTTGCTTCGGCGACTTCCGCAGCCCGCCGTTCCCCCCCACTCCCTCGCGCGCGCGCCGACGTCCCTTTCGTGCTCCCCGCACTGGCGCTGGGCCGCATCCTGCTCCCCCTCCCCGGCGCTCTGCGCGTTGGCCGCTGGCGCTCCTCTGGAGCAGTTGGGCGTGCCTTGCCTTGCCTTGCCGTGGCCGGCTCGGCCACTGCCAATGGCCCCCTGGCTTTATTAGGGGCTAATTAACCCCCACGCCCCTTTTCCAAAAAAAGGAAATAATGAATTAATGAATTAATTAATTAACCAATTAATTAGCATAATTAACTTTGTTTAGTTTACCTAATTAACTTGATTAGTTAATTAAAATTGTTAGTTAGTTACTAGTAAATGACAGACGGGCCCCACTACCCGGTTTGACGAGTCAACGGTCAGTGTTGACCGCTGACGTCACGATGAGGTCATGCTGGTGCAATAACTTTGTTTTAGAATTAATATTACTTTTAGAATATTGTTAAATCTTCGAAAAATCATAGAAATTAAACCGTAACACCG
Source organism: Triticum aestivum (assembly GCF_018294505.1). Classification (NCBI taxonomy): domain Eukaryota; kingdom Viridiplantae; phylum Streptophyta; class Magnoliopsida; order Poales; family Poaceae; genus Triticum; species Triticum aestivum. The sequence goes on along the minus strand of NC_057814.1, from coordinate 444,086,926 downwards.
ATGAAAATGTTTTCTACATGAAAGTTGCCCAGAATGACGAGACGAATCCGAATACGCGGCCCGTTCATCCGCCACACATCCCTAGCATAGCAAACATCAAACTTTTCTCCTCTGGTTCGTCTGTCTGAAAATGCCAAACTTCGAGAAAGCGTTCCCGGATGTTATCCCCCCTTCGCCGGTAGCATGTAGCACCGCGTTAGAACACGTCTAGCTCTGCCTGTTATCCTGTTATGCTCTTGCTTGCTATGTATTTACTGTTTCTCCCCCCTCTTCTCTTCGGTAGACCTCGTGATGGCTGCTGATGCCACTGTGATCGACTACGTCACCGACGACCCTCCTTCTTGTCTGAGCAACCAGGCAAGCCCCCCCTTTGATCATCCCGAAATCGCCCTTTCCATTCTCTCATGCTTGCATTAGATTTTGCTACTGTTATTGTTTGCTCCTATTCTGATGCATAGCCTGCTTTTGTATCTGCTGTTGTACCTTACCTGCTTATCCTAAACTGCTTAGTATAGGTTGGTTAGTGATCCATCAGTGACCCCCACCTTATTCTTGTTGCCCCTGCTTCATCATTGAAGACCCTATCAACGGGATTGAAGACCAGGCCCCAACACCGCACATCACTTTCCCCTTAGTTGCTCGACACTACTGGGTTACTATCGAGTGCCGAGGGTGAGACCTCTACAGCACTTCTGATGTTAACCCTGTAGTGTAGCTATTCGGTCGTGGTCATCGAGGGTGATTCCGCGTTAACCACTTCCGATACGACTCTGTCGTGCAACCCCTCAAGTGTGAACCTCGGGGGTGGTTCCTCTTACGTTCACCTTGATGATTACATCGAGTGGAATTCACCGGGGGTGATTCCTCGGGTTTTCCCCTTGATGTTTGGACACACAGTTACTATGGTTATTATGACTTTACACTGAACCATGTTACTAAAGACGGGTCGGCCCTGAGGGATACCCGCGCGAGCTTAATTGCGAGTGATGTGGAGACGGGTTGACCTGGAGGGTGCTCGCGAGATAATTACGAGGCTTGGTCGGGCATTCCTAGCCCTTGCCGCAAGTCCTCGAGACGGGGCAACGGGGTCACATCTTTCGTGAGTCTCTGCTTGTTACCGCGTGCTCCTAATCCACTACGATTTGGATATTTGATCCGAGGGGCCTCTGGCCTGATAGCACTAACCATCACGTGGGCATAGTATGGGCGTTCTGCGTCGTATACATCAGCCGAAGCTTAATAGACGTCAGCGACTGAGCAGCGCGCGCCGGGTTGGACTGGTAAGCTCCTGCCTTTTTAGGGAGGTTGCTAAGTCTGCTCACCTGCCGCGTACGCAACGTGCAGGAGTTCCTGGGGCGATGGCCCATGACCCCTAGGGGCATAGGTTTAGTCCGGCGTGCTGACCTCTCTATTAAGCCTAGGTCGGGTTGCGGCTTATTGTTTGGCCGAGGCCGGGCATGACCCAGGAAAGTGTGTCTGGCCGGAGTTAATCGAGCGTGGTGGGTAAGTTGGTCCACCCCTGCAGGGAAGAAAACATCTATCGGTAGCCTGTCCTACGGTAACGGACACTTGGAGTTGTATCCCGATTGATACAACTAGAACTGGATACTTGTGGTGAGAACTGGATGGTGATGAGAATTGGATTGTGATGATAACTGGATAGTATGGCTCTGGGATGGCTTTCTCGCAGGGAGTAGAGAAAGGATCTCCGGCCGAGGTTGATAACACTACTACTACTTTACTTTATGCTACTCTACTCCCTCCTGTTGCTATAAGTTCGTGGTTTCCAGAAGATGCTAGTCTTCGATAGGCTAGGCTTTCCCCTTCTCTTCTGGCATTCTGCAGTTCAGTCCACATATACTACCCTTTTCATTGATACCGATGCATATGTAGTGTAGATCCTTGCTTGCGAGTACTTTGGACGAGTACTCACGGTTCCTTTACTCCCCTTTTTCCCCCTTTCTTCTTCTTTCCGGTTGATGCAACCAGATGTCGGAGCCCAGGAGCCAGATGCCACCGCCGATGCTTACTACTACGTGGAGGCCGCCGATGACCAGGGGTAGTTAGGAGGCTCCCAGGCAGGAGGCCTTGCCTTTTCGATCGATGTTGCTTTTGTGCTAGCCTTCTTAAGGCAAACTTGTCTAAATCATGTCTGTACTCAGATATTGATGCTTCCGCTGACTCTTGTGTATTCGAGCTTATGTATTCGAGCCCTCGAGGCCCCTGGCTTGTAATATAAAGCTTGTATTATTTTAATTTGTGTCTAGAGTTGTGTTGTGATATCTTCCCGTAAGTCCTTGATCTTAATCGTACACATTTGTGTGTATGATTAGTGTACGATTGAATCGAGGGCGTCAGAAAGAGTTACTCTCATTAGAAGGTGGGCACGGGTAGCTAATCCGCTCTACCTCGTTTTTTTCTTCGCTCTCCTCATCATCTTTTTTCATCCAATGAGCTCACAGTTTCATCAATTTCTTCTTCCATAGACTCCTGCAAAATATTAGTCTCTTCTCGGACAGCGGAGACTTTCTCAATAAATTCATCAATATCAGAATTGAATTCATAATTCTCATAACAATATTTAAGTATAGCAAAATTTCTGGTCTGTAAACAGCATCATCAAGATTTTCACACTCTTTAGACAAAGATTCAATTTCATAAGCACCCATAAAAGCAACGAATTCTTCTATTTGTTCCACATCATAGTAATCATATATACCATTATCATAAGAAGCCAAGGTTTTATCATCATTAAATTTGCATGAAAAGGGAAGGTGTGGAGCCTTCATCCTAGAACAACAAGTATAATCATATCTCAAGCATAGTTCCCGAGCATACCAATGCAACATATGAATTTGATCCCATAATAGTTTCCCTTTTTGAGTTAAGCAACAATCCCAAAAGTATTCATGTTGATCCAACGTGTCTCCCATTACTAAGTTGAATGGGGCTTTCTTAGGATTATCAAAGTAGTACATAATATCTTTCACATAATGAGCATTGAGGGTTTTAGGAGGTTCCCCATCTCCATGAGTTTTGGTGTTTCGTGTTCCATATCCATAACTAAAGATAGAGAACAACTAGAACAGGAAATAAAAACTACTTAGTGATAAAGCAAACAAGCACACACGAGAATATTCACCCCACGCTATGACTCCCCGGCAACGGCGCCAGAAAAAGGTCTTGATAACCCACAAGTATAGGGGATCAATTGTATCCTCTTTCGATAAGTAAGAGTGTCAAACTGATACATCTCCAACGTATCTATAATTTATGAAGTATTCATGCTATTATATTATCCGTCTTGGATGTTTATGGGCTTTATTATGCACTTTTATATTACTTTTGGGACTAACCTATTGACCCAGAGCCCAGTGCCAGTTTCTCTTTTTTCCCTTGTTTCAGTGTTTCGAAGAAAAGGAATATCAAACGGAGTCGCAACGGAATGAAACCTTCTGGAGAAGTTATTTTTAGAAAGAAAGCAACCCGGGAGACTTGGAGTCCACGTCAAGAAAGCAACGAGGAAGGAACGAGGAAGGGGGGCGCGCCCACCCCCCTGGGCGTGCCCTCCACCCTCGTGGGCCCCTTGTGGCTCCCCTGACGTATTTCTTCCGCCTATATATATCCATATACCCTAAAACCTTCAGAGAACATAAGAGATTGGAAGTTCCGCCACCGCAAGCCTCTGTAGCCACCAAAAACCAATCGGGGCCCTGTTCCGGCACCCTGCCGGAGAGGGGAACCCTCACCGGTGGCCATCTTCATCATCCCGGCGCTCTCCATGACGAGGAGGGAGTAGTTCACCCTCGGGGCTGAGGGTATGTACCAGTAGCTATGTGTTTGACCTCTCTCTCTCGTGTTCTTGATTTGGCACGATCTTGATGTATCGCGAGCTTTGCTATTTTAGTTGGATCTTATGATGCTCCTCCCCCTCTACTCTCTTGTAATGGATTGAGTTTTCCCTTTGAAGTTATCTTATCGCGTTGAGTCTTTTATGATTCGAGAACACTTGATGTATGTCTTGCGTGGGATAACCGTGGTGACAATGGGTTATTCTATTGATTCACTTGATGTATGTTTTGGTGATCAACTTGCGGGTTCCGCCCATGAACCTATGCATAGGGGTTGGCACACGTTTTCGTCTTGACTCTCCGGTAGAAACTTTGGGGCACTCTTTGAGGTACTTTCTGTTGGTTTGAATAGACGAATCTGAGATTGTGTGATGCATATCGTATAATCATACCCACGGATACTTGAGGTGACATTGGAGTATCTAGGTGACATTAGGGTTTTGGTTGATGTGTGTCTTAAGGTGTTATTTTACTACGAACTCTAGGGTTTTTTGTGACACTTATAGGAATAGCCCAATGGATTGATCGGAAAGAATAACTTTGAGGTGGCTTCGTACCCTACCATAATCTCTTCGTTTGTTCTCCTCTATTAGTGACTTTGGAGTGACTCTTTGTTGCATGTTGAGGGATAGTTATATGATCCAATTATGTTATTATTGTTGAGAGAACTTGCACTAGCGAAAGTATGAACCCTAGGCCTTGTATCAACACATTGCAATACCGTTTGTGCTCACTTTTATTATTAGTTACCTCGCTGTTTTTATATTTTCAGATTACAAAAACCTATATCTACCATCCATATTGCACTTGTATCACCATCTCTTCGCCGAACTAGTGCACCTATACAATTATCATTGTATTGGGTGTGTTGGGGACACAAGAGACTCTTTGTTATTTGGTTGCAGGGTTGCTTGAGAGAGACCATCTTCATCCTACGCCTCCCACGGATTGATAAACCTTAGGTCATCCACTTGAGGGAAATTTCCTACTCTCCTACTAACCTCTGCACTTGGAGGCCCAACAACGTCTACAAGAAGAAGGTTGTGTAGTAGACATCAAGCAGTTTCTGGCGCCGTTGCCGGGGAGGTGAGTGCTTGAAGGTATATCTTTAGATCTTGCAATCGAATCTTTTTGTTTCTTGTTTTAGCTCTAGTTTAGTTTATAAAAGAAAACTACAAAAAAATGGAATTGAGTTTACCTCATACGCTTCATCTTTTTAATATCTTTCGTGAGTATGATGGAAAGGAAAATTGTGCCAAAGTGTTAGAAGAAGAATGCATTAAAATGTTTGGCACTAAATTTTTTGAATGATGAGCATGATTGCAATGTTGTTAGTATGAACTCCTTGAATATCCATGGTACTAAAGATGATTGCACTAGTCATGATGAAAATGTCTCCTATAAACATGTCAATTTTTTTGGAGTGCATTGGGTTTGCAAGTACACACCAAATAGGGAAGATAGATATTGCAAGAGGCATAAGCACTTAGAAACTAAATGGTTGCAAGAAAGGCTAGATGTTTGTGCTGAAAATTTAAATTTTCTTAGCCGTACTTGTGAACTTTGCAATGAACATGATCATTTCAGTACCCAATGCAAATTGTTTCATGATAGTATTGTGTCCAAAAATTGTGACGACTTGATTTCCCTTGCACATCATAATGAACTTAGTTTGCTCTTGGGTTATGAAGAAATGAAACGTATAACTAAGGATATTCCAGATTTTGCCCTTGATAGAGTTCTTCATTTTTATCTAGAAGAAATTTATATGTATTGTGCGGTGAATTGCATTGAAAATCCCTATATTGCCAACTACATAAAGAAAAGAAAACAAATAAAAGATGAAGAAAATACTAATGAAAGGGAAGAGACTTCCCAATATCCTCCTATTATTTCTTAGGATGAATCAGGTAACGAGGAGGAGCCTTCTATTCAACCAATCTCATTAATAAGGAGCTCCAAAAAGAGGGTTGAACCCACACATGATGTGGTGAAGAAGAAGAAAAGAAAAAGGAAGAGAGGTAAAAGGATATCTCTCCCAAATAATGTTGCTCCTATTATTGTTGTGCCCCATGAAAATGAATCAAAAATAATTATGGAAGATGATGCACTTGATGATGATCTCGTTATGCCTATTGCTTGTTGTGATGATTATGATTGGGAAGATAATGATACTTCTTATGATCTTGAAAATCTTTTTGGCACTTGCTTGGAAGAATATGATAATTGCTATACTATTGGTGCTATACATACTATTAATGATGAGAGTGATTATGCTTATGATATGAAAAGGCCCAAGCTTGGGGAAGCTATGTTTGATGAGAATGACATATTTGAGAATATATTTGCTGCAATTAATGTTTGTCCCAAGCTTGGGGATGCTACATTTAATGAAGATGATATTTTTAGTCTCCCAAGTTTTGATATGCAAATGTATAGTGATGATAGCATGCCTTCTACCTATGATGATTATATTGATGAAAGTGGGTTTTTAAGAGTGTCAACTTTAGGAAGTAATGATCCCACTATTTTGGAGGATGTTGAATCTTATAATATTTATGAAAGTGGATTTGGAGAGGTCATGACTTTATTTAGTAATGATTCCACTATCTTGGAAGAGGTTTCAATTGATTATGATGAGAACAAAGTTGCTACTTATGATGACACTTATGCTATAAAAAGTAGTGATGATTATATTTATAAAACTTGTCATGATTATGATTACCCTTTTTCTGAACATTCTCTTTTAATGTGGAAACAATTTATAGTATTCAAGTCTCTTATGATACTCCCACTATTCCGAATGAGAAGAATTTTGCTTGTGTGGAGAGTAGTAAATTTTCTATGCTTGTAGATCATGAAAAGAATGCTTTAGGTGCTGGTTATATTGTTGAATTCATTCATGAGGCTACTGAAAATTATTATGAGGGAGGAACATATGCTTGTAGGAATTGTAATAATATCAAGTTTCCTCCCTATATGCTTAAAGTTTTGAATTTATGCTTGTTTTGCCTTCCTATGCTAGTTGATTATTGTTCCCATAAATTGTTTGATCACAAAATCCCTATGCATAGGAAGTGGGTTAGACTTAAATGTGCTAGTTATATTCTTCATGATTCTCTCTTTATGTTTCAATTCTTATCTTTTATGTGAGCATCATTGAAATCATCATGCCTAGCTAGGGGCGTTAAACGTTACCGCTTGTTGGGAGGCAACCCTATTTTATTTTAGTTTCTTGCTTTTTGGTTCTGTTTAGGAATAAATAATCCATTTATATTCTGTTTAGATGTGGTTTTGTGTTTTAATTAGTGTTTGTGCCAAGTAGAACCTTTGGGAAAACTTTGGTGAAGTCTTTATGATCATGCTGTAAAAAAACAGAAACTTTAGCGCTCACGAGATTAGCTAAAACCTTTTACTGGAGAGTTAGATTTAGTTGATTCTTTTTGCAGATGATTACTAGACAAATTCCTCAGGTCCACCAATTTATTTTAGAATTTTTGGAGTTCCAGAAGTTTGCGTTAGTTACAGATTACTACAGACTGTTCTGTTTTTGACAGATTCTGTTTTCATTGTGTTGCTTGCTTATTTTGATGAATCTATGGCTAGTAAAATGGTTTATAAACCATAGAGAAGATGGAATACAGTAGGTTTAACACCAATATAAATAAAGAATGAGTTCATTACAGTACCTTGAAGTGGTGTTTTGTTTTCTTTCGCTAATGGAGCTTACGAGTTTTCTGTTAAGTTTTGTGTTGTGAAGTTTTCAAGTTTTGGGTAAAGATTCGATGGACTATGGAATAAGGAGTGGCAAGAGCCTAAGCTTGGGGATTCCCAAGGCACCCCAAGGTAATATTCAAGGATAACCAAGAGCCTAAGCTTGGGGATGCCCAAGGCACCCCAAGGTAATATTCAAGGATAACCAAGAGCCTAATCTTGGGGATGCCCCGGTTGGCATCCCCTCTTTCGTCTTCGTTCATCGGTAACTTTACTTGGAGCTATATTTTTACTCACCACATGATATGTGTTTTGCTTGGAGCGTCATTTTATTTTCTTTAGCTTTGCTTGCTGTTTGAATAAAATACCAAGATCTGAAATTCTTAAATGAGAGAGAGTCTTCACATAGCTAAATAATTATTTAACTACTCATTGATCTTCACTTTCTGGAGTAGTTTGTCATTTACTCGTGTGCTTCACTTATATCCTATGAGTAAATGATTGAATGATTTGAATGTCATAAATCTGAAATTATATATGTTTCATATGCCTTTCCCATGGGGAGTAATGCCTTCACATATAAGAAGTAGATGTGGTAAATCTATTGAAGGTTAGCAAACATTGTATTGGTCACTTGAACAATTCATGAAAGAATATTGAAGGAAGAGAGATTTCACATATAAATATACTATCTTGGACATCTTCTATGATTGTGATCCCCATTGATTATTTTCAAACCTAAGCAAATTAGTTGAAGTTGGACAAGGAAGACAACATCATGAGTTATGCTTGGGTATATTTGTATAGAAGTTATATTGTTATGGATCCTCTAACATGTGGTGCTTGCTACTTAGAATCCGTTGCTAGCCAAAATATCTGTACTAAGCGGGAATACTGCTTGTGCATCCAAATTCCTTGAACCAAGTTTCTTCCATGAGTGTCCACCATATCTACCTATATGCGGTATTTACCTGCCGTTCCAAGTAAATTTGCATGTGCCAAACTCTAAACCTTCAAATAATAATCTGTTTTGTATGCCCGAATCGCTCATGTAGCGACTAGGGGCTAGCAGTATCCTCCATGCTAGGTGGGTTATTCTCACGATGAGTGGACTCCGCTCATCATTCACGAGAAAATGGCTGGTAACTGGGATGCCCAGTCCCATGATCAAAAGATCGAAATCAAATCAAAAATAATTGCAAACAAAACTGCCCCAGGTTTGATGTTAGTTGGAGGCACCGTTGTTTCGGGCAAGCCATGGATTGATGATTGTTGGTGGAGGGGGAGTAAAAATCTTTACCTTTCTGTTAGGGAACCGCCTATAATGTATGTAGTATGGAAGATATTGGGAACTCTTGGTCGTTATGTTGACAATGAAAGCATACCTCTCAAAATTATTTTCATCTCTGTTTTTGCTTCGAGCTCTGGCACCTCTGCAAATCCCTGCTTCCCTCTGCGAAGGGCCTATCTTTTACTTTTATGCAAGAGTCAGTAGTATTCCTTCTCATTCCAACCTACTCTTTAGTTGGCAAGCATCATGTGATGGAAAGATCTGAGCATATATGGCCATTCAAATATATTTGATCATGAATTATTATTGTTGACAATTATCTATATGATAAATGAGTTGGGAGGTGAAACATTAAGCCCCTATCTTTCTCTGTGTTCGATGGATGCTATTTGTTCTAAAAATATGCTTGGAGTGGTAGCAATCATGGAAGACTAAAATATAGTTGAGTATGTGATGTTTGCTGAATCAAAGCTCTGAAATAGACTCTTCCTGAAAATAAGATGAATTGTAATTGTTTGATGACTAATAACACGGTTTGTTAGTTTTCAAGAAAGTTTATGATCTATACTTTAACATGTGAATAGCTTGTTACTTGATCATGAAAAGTTCTATGAGTTGAACTACTATTATGACATATAATGATGCTAGAAAAGGTGATTGAAATTATCATTGATCAAACTTATGCACCTGCTAGCATTCACACTTCATAAATTATTTATTTTATCATTTACCTACTCGAGGACGAGCAGGAATTAAGCTTGGGGATGCTGATACGTCTCCAACGTATCTATAATTTATGAAGTATTCATGCTATTATATTATCCGTATTGGATGTTTATGGGCTTTATTATGCAATTTTATATTACTTTTGGGACTAACCTATTGACCCAGAGCCCAGTGCCAGTTTTTGTTTTTTCCCTTGTTTCAGTGTTTCGAAGAAAAGGAATATCAAACGGAGTCGAAACGGAATGAAACCTTCTGGAGAAGTTATTTCTAGAAAGAAAGCAACCCGGGAGACTTGGAGTCCATGTCAAGAAAGCAACATGGAAGGCACGAGGCAGGGGGCGCGCCCACCCCCCTGGGCGCGCCCTCCACCCTCGTGGGCCCCTCGTGGCTCCCCTGACGTATTTCTTCCGCCTATATATATCCATATACCCTAAAACCTTTGGAGAACAGAAGAGATCGGGAGTTCCGCCGCCACAAGCCTCTGTAGCCACCAAAAACCAATCGGGACCCTGTTCCAGCACCCTGCCGGAGGGGGGAACCCTCACCGGTGGCCATCTTCATCATCCCGACGCTCTCCATGATGAGGAGGGAGTAGTTCACCCTTGGGGCTGAGGGTATGTACCAGTAGCTATGTGTTTGACCTCTCTCTCTCTCTCGTGTTCTTGATTTGGCACGATCTTGATGTATCGCGAGCTTTGCTATTTTAGTTGGATCTTATGATGCTCCTCCACCTCTACTCTCTTGTAATGGATTGATTTTTCCCTTTGAAGTTATCTTATAGGATTGAGTCTTTTATGATTTGAGAACACTTGATGTATGTCTTGCGTGGGATAACCGTGGTGACAATGGGTTATTCTATTGATTCACTTGATGTTGGTGATCAACTTGCGGGTTCCGCCCATGAACCTATGCATAGGGGTTGGCACACGTTTTCGTCTTGACTCTCCGGTAGAAACTTTGGGGCACTCTTTGAGGTACTTTGTGTGTGTTTGAATAGATGAATCTGAGATTGTGTGATGTATATCGTAGAATCATACCCACGGATACTTGAGGTGACATTGGAGTATCTAGGTGACATTAGGGTTTTGGTTGATGTGTGTCTTAATGTGTTATTTTACTATGAACTCTAGGGCTGTTTGTGACACTTATAGGAATAGCCCAATGGATTGATCGGAAAGAATAACTTTGAGGTGGTTTCGTATCCTACCATAATCTCTTCGTTTGTTTTCCTCTATTAGTGACTTTGGAGTGACTCTTTGTTGCATGTTGAGGGATAGTTATATGATCCAATTATGTTATTATTGTTGAGAGAACTTGCACTAGAGAAAGTATGAACCCTAGGCCTTGTTTCAACGCATTGCAATACCGTTTGTGCTCACTTTTATTATTAGTTACCTTGCTGTTTTTATATTTTCAGATTACAAAAACCTATATCTACCATCCATATTGCACTTGTATCACCATCTCTTCGCCGAACTAGTGCACCTATACAATTTATCATTGTATTGGGTGTGTTGGGGACACAAGAGACTCTTTGTTATTTGGTTGCAGGGTTGCTTGAGAGAGACCATCTTCATCCTACGCCTCCCACGGGTTGATAAACCTTAGGTCATGCACTTGACGGAAATTTGCTACTGTACTACAAACCTCTGCACTTGGAGGCCCAACGACGTCTACAAGAAGAAGGTTGTGTAGTAGACATCACAAACCCAACGAGGAGCTAAAGGTAGAACAAATATTCCCTCAAGTTCTATCGACCACCGATACAACTCTACGCACGCTTGACGTTCGCTTTACCTAGAACAAGTATGAAACTAGAAGTACTTTGTAGGTATTGTTGGATAGGTTTGCAAGATAATAACGAGCACGTAAATAAAAAGTAGGGGATGTTTAGCTAAATACACAACTAAGTTAGTTTTAGTAGAGAGCTTTTTGTCACGAGAAAGTTATTTGTCCCTAGGCAATCGATAACTAGACCGGTAATCATTATTGAATTTTATTTGAGGGAGAGGCATAAGCTAACATACTTTCTCTTCTTGGATCATATGCACTTATGATTGGAACTCTAGCAAGCATCCTCAAATACTAAAGATCATTAAGGTAAAACCCAACCATAGCATTAAAGCATCAAGTCCCCTTTATCCCATACGCAACAACCCCCTTACTCGGGTTTATGCTTCTGTCACTCAAGCAGCCCACTATAAGCGAATCATGAACGTATTGCAACACCCTACAGCGGGAATCCCTCACGCTTGCGCAACACGGAGAGCACCATAGGACAGCACCAATAATAAAACATGCAACTCAAACCAATCACGATCATCAATTAACCCATAGGACAAAACGGATCTACTCAAACATCATAGGATAGCCATACATCATTGGGAAATAATATATAGCGTTGAGCACCATGTTTAAGTAGAGATTACAGCGGGTAAAAGAGGGGCTACACCATTGCATAGAGGGGGGAAGAGTTGGTGATGAGGGCGGTGAAGTTGTTGGTGTAGATTGCGGCGACGATGATGGCCCCGGCGGCGTTCCGGCGCCCCCGGAAGAGAGGGGGAGAGGACTCCCCTTGTTATTCTTATTCTTCTTCCTTGACCTTCTCCCAAGATGGGAGAAGGGTTTCCCCTCTGGTCCTTGGTCTCCATGGCACGGGAGGGGCGAGAGCCCCCCCCCCCCCCGAGATTGGATCCGTCTCTCTGTCTCTCTCTGTTTCTGCGTTCCCAGATCTGGCATTTCACCGTTTCTTTTATAACCGGAGATCCGTAACTACGATTGGGCTAAAATTTGGACACGATTTTTATCCGGATATTGGATTTCTTGCGGCGAAATAAGGGCACCAACCGCCTTACGGGGTGTCCACGAGGGTCAGGGGGCGCCCACCCCCTGGGGCGCGCCCCCTGCCTTACGGCAGTTGGTGCCCTTCTTTCGCCGCAAGAAAGCTAATATCCGGATAGAAATCGTGTTCAAATTTCAGCCCAATCAGAGTTACGGATCTCCGCGAATATAAGAAACAGTGAAAGGGCAGAATCTGGAACGCAGAAACAGAGAGAGACAGAGAGACAGATCCAATCTCGGAGGGGCTCTCGCCCCTCCCATGCAATGGAGGCCATGGACCAGAGGGGAAACCCTTCTCTCATCTAGGGAGAAGGTCAAGGAAGAAGAAGAAGAAGGGGGCTCTCTCCCCCTCTCTCCCGCTGGCGCCGGAACGCCGCCGGGGCCATCATCATCACCGCGATCTACACCAACACCTCTGATATCTTCAACAACATCATCATCACCTTCCCCCCTCTATCTACAGCGGTCCACTCTCCTGCAACCCATTGTACCCTCTACTTGAACATGGTGCTTTATGCTTCATATTATTATCCAATGATGTGTTGCCATCCTATGATGTCTGAGTAGATTTTCGTTGTCCTATCAGTAATTGGTGAATTGCTATGATTGGTTTAATTTGCTTGTAGTTATGCTGCTGTCCTTTGGTGCCCATCATATGAGCGCGTGCGTGGATCACACCATAGGGTTAGTTGTATGTTGATAGGACTATGTATTGGAGGGCAAGAGTGACAGAAGCTTCAACCTAGCATAGAAATTGATGCATACGGGATTGAAGGGGGACCAATATATCTTAATGCTATGGTTGGGTTTTACCTTAATGAACGTTAGTAGTTGCGTATGCTTGGTAATAGTTCCAATCATAAGTGCATAGAATTCCAAGTCAGGGGTGACATGCTAGCAGTGGCCTCTCCCACATAAAACTTGCTATCGGTCTAGTAAAGTAGTCAATTGCTTAGGGACAATTTCGCAACTCCTACCACCACTTTTCCACACTCGCTATACTAACTTTATTGCTTCTTTACCTAAAACAGCCCCTAGTTTTTATTTATGTGCTCTTTATATTCTTGCAAACCTATCCCACAACACCTACAAAGTACTTATAGTTTCATACTTGTTCTAGGTAAAGCGAACGTCAAGCGTGCGTACAGTTGTATCGGTGGTCGATAGAACTTGAGGGAATATTTGTTCTACCTTTAGCTCCTCGTTGGGTTCGACACTCTTACTTATAGAAAGAGGCTACAATTGATCCCCTATACTTGTGGGTTATCAAGACCTTTTTCTGACGCCGTTGCCGGGGAGTATAGCGTGGGGTGAATATTCTCGTGTGTGCTTGTTTGCTTTATCACTAAGTAGTTTTTATTTTGTGCTCTTCTTTTCTATCTTTAGCTATGGGTAGGAAACGCAAAATATCAAAAAAATTAGTTGTACCTACTACACCAATGGTTGAAGAACCACTCAAAATCTATCACACTCCTGAAGCTTTTTACTTGGATCATCTTTGATCCCTATGTGCTCGTGTTGAAACCCCAACTAGCTTAGTTGAGGGAAAATCTTTAGATGAGCATGCTTGTTCTGTGCGACACCGCTTATCTCAAAAAGGGAAAATTTTACTGGATCAAATTCATCGTTCGCAATGCTATGCTTGGAATTTATGTGAAATATATGATTTTACTTGTTGTTCTGAAGACCCTAAGAAACACCTTCCCTACCAATGTGAGTTTAGTGATAATGGAATCATATCTTCGCATACTAAGGGTGTTTATAATTACTATGATGTTCAACAAATTGAAGAATTTGTTACTTTTAAGGGTGGTTATGAAATTGTTTCTTTGATTAGAGAGTATGAAGCTACTCTTTACAAATCTGAAATTTTGCCATATTTAAATATTGTTATGATAATTATTCTTCTAATGCCTATGTTAAACCATATATTGAGGACTCCTCCGCCGCCCAAGAAGAGACTAATATTTTGCAGGAGTCTATGGAAGAAAAAATTGATGAAACTGTGAGCTCATTGGATGAAAAAGATGATGAGGAGAGCGAAGAACAAAAGGAGGAAGATCGGATTAGCTACCCGTGCCCACCTTCTAATGAGAGTAACTCTCCAACTCATACATTATTTAATTTCCCTTCAAATTTACCGAAGGATGAATGCTATGATGATTGTTATGATCCCGTTGATTCTTTTGAGATATCCCTTTTTGATGATGCTTGCTATGCTTGTGGCCAAGATGCCAATATGAATTATGCTTATGGAGATGAACTTGCTATAGTTCCTCATGTTAAACATGAAATTGTTGCTATTGCACCCACGCAAGATAGTCCTATTATCTTTTTGAATTCTCCCGACTACACTGTATCAGAGAAGTTTGCCCTTATTAAGGATTATATTGATGGTTTGCGTTTTACTACTACACATGATGATTTTGATAGATATAATATGCATGTGCTTGCTGCTCCTACTTGCAATTATTATGAGAGAGGAACTACATCTCCGCCTCTCCATGTTTCCAATATGATAAAATTGCAAGAAACTATTTATACTATGCATTGGCCTTTACTATGTGTGCATGAATTGTTCTTTTATGACATGCCGATGCATAGGAAGAGAGTTAGACTTCGTTGTTGCATGATATATGTTACCTTTTTCTCACTACTAAATTACAAATCATTGTTAATTAAAATTGGCTTTGATATACCTTGGGATCCGGGTGGATCCATTACTTGAGCACTATATGCCTAGCTTAATGCCTTTAAAGAAAGCGCTGCCAGGGAGACAACCCAGAAGTTTTAGAGAGTCATTTATTTCTGTTGTGTGCCTTTATAAAGTTTAGAAATAAAAATAATGTGCCAAGATTTGCCTTTAGGATGTTTACATTGCTTGTTGGTTTGTGCGGTGCAAAACAGAAACTTTGGCTGTAGTGCACGATTTTACATTTTTTACTGGAACGTCAGACGGTTCTGAAACTTTTTGCACTGTCTTTCTATACAAATGTTTTATTATTCCTATTTTTCAGATTTTTTAGAGTACCAGAAGTATGGTGAATGTTCAGATTACTACAGACTGTCCTGTTTAAGACATATTTTGTTTTTTATGCATAGTTTGCTTGTTTCGATGAAACTATCAATTTCTATCAGTGGATTAAGCCATGGAAAATTTATTACAGTAGCTATAATGCAAAAACAAAATATGAATTGGTTTGCAACAGTACTTAGAGTAGTTATTTGGTTTATTATACTAACGGATCTTACCGAACTTTCTGTTGAGTTTTGTGTGGATGAAGTGTTTGAAGATCGAGGAGGTCTCGATATGAGGAAAAGGAGGAGAGACAAGAGCTCAAGATTGGGGATGCCCAAGGCACCCCAAGTAAATATTCAAGGAGACTCAAGCGTCTAAGCTTGGGGATGCCCCGGAAGGCATCCCATCTTTCTTCAACAAGTATCGGTATGTTTTCGGATTCGTTTCGTTCATGTGATATGTGCAAATCTTGTAGCGTCTTTTGCATTTAGTTTTCACTTTTCTTTGATGCACCATGCTGGTATGAGATAGCCCATGGTTGATTTATAGAATGCTCATTGCACTTCACTTATATCTTTTGAGTATGGCTTTATAGAATGCTTCATATGCTTCACTTATATCATTTGAAGTTTGGATTGCCTGTTTCTCTTCACATAGAAAACCGCCATTTGTAGAATGCTCTTTTGCTTCACTTATATTTGTTAGAGCGTGGGAATATATTTTGTAGAAAGAAATAAACTCTCTTGCTTCACTTATATCTGTTTAGAGAGATGACAGGAATTGGTCATTCACATGGTTAGTCATAAAATCCTACATAAAACTTGTAGATCACTGAATATGATATGTTTGATTCCTTGAAATAGTTTTGCGATATAAAGATGGTGATATTAGAGTCGTGCTAGTTGAGTAATTGTGAAATTGAGAAATACTTGTGTTGAGGATTGTAAGTCCCATAGCATGCACGTATGGTAAACATTGTGTGACAAATTTGAAGCATGGGGTGTTCTTCGATTGCTTTCCTTCTGAGTGGCGGTCGGGGACGAGTGATGGTCTTTTCCTACCAATCTATCCCCCTAGGGGCATGCGTAGTAGTACATTGCTTCGAGGGCTAATAAACTTTTGCAATAAGTATATGAGTTCTTTATGACTAATGTGAGTCCATGGATTATACGCACTCTCACCCTTCCATCATTTCTAGCCTCTTCGGTATCGTGCATTGCCCTTTCTCACCTCGAGAGTTGGTGCAAACTTCGCCGGTGCATCCAAATCCCGTGATACGATACGCTCTATCACACATAAGCCTCCTTATATCTTCCTCAAAATAGCACCATACCTACCTATCATGGCATTTCCATAGCCATTCTGAGATATATTGCCATGCAACTTCCATCATCATCATATACATGACTTGAGCATTTATTGTCATATTGCTTTGCATGATCGTAAGACAGCTACAATGATGTTTTTATGGCTTGTCCGTTTCTTGATGTCATTGCTACGCTAGATCATTGCATATCCCGGTACACCGCCGGAGGCATTCATATGGAGTCATATTTTTGTTCTAGTACCGAGTTGTAATATTGAGTTGTAAGTAAATAAAAGTGTGATGATCATCATTATTAGAACATTGTCCCATGTGAGGTTATCAAAATAAAAGAGGCCAAAGAAGCCCAAATAAAAAAAGAGGCCAAAGAAGCCCACCAAAAAAAAGAAAAAAATGAGAGAAAAAGAGAGAAGGGGCAATGTTACTATCCTTTTACCACACTTGTGCTTCAGAGTAGCACCATGTTCTTCATATAGAGAGTCTCTTGAGTTATCACTTTCATATACTAGTGGGAATTTTCATTATAGAACTTGGCTTGTATGTTCCGATGATGGGCTTCCTCAAATGCCCGAGGTCTTCATGAGCTAGCAAGTTGGATGCACACCCACTTAGTTTCAGTTTGAGCTTTCATACACTTATAGCTCTAGTGCATCCGTTGCATGGCAATCCCTACTCCTTGCATTGACATCAATTGTTGGGCATCTCCATAGCCCGTTGATTAGCCGCGTCGATGTGAGACTTTCTCCTTTTTTGTCTTCTCCACACAACCTCCATCATCATATTCTATTCCACCTATAGTGCTATATCCATGGCTTGCGCTCATGTATTGCGTGAGGGTTGAAAAGGCTGAAGCGCGTTAAAAAGTATGAACCAATTGTTCGGCTTGTCATCGGGGTTGTGCATGATGGGAGCATTTTGTGTGACGAAAATGAAGCATGGCCAAACTATATAATTTTGTAGGGATAAGCTTTCTTTGGCTATGTTATTTTGATAAGACATAATTGCTTGGTTAGTATGCTTGAAGTATTATTGTCTTAATGTCAAATGATAGACTATTGCTTTGAATCACTCGTGTATTAATATTCATGCCATGATTAGATTACATGATCAAGATTATGCTAGGTAGCATTCCACATCAATTTTCTTTCTCATTTACCTACTCGAGGACGAGCGGGAATTAAGCTTGGGGATGCTGATACGTCTCCGTCGTATCTATAATTTTTTATTGTTCCATGCCAATATTCTACAACTTCCATATACTTTTGGCAACTTTTATACTATTTTTGGGACTAACATATTGATCCAGTGCCCAGTGCCAGTTCCTGTTTGTTGAATGTTTTTTGTTTCGCAGAAAATCCATATCAAACAGAGTCCAAACGGGATAAAAACTGATGGAGATTTTTTTTGGAATATATGAGAATTCTCGGAAGTGGAATCAATGCGAGACGATGCTTGAGGGGCCCACGAGGCAGGGGGTGCCCCCCAGGGGGGTGGGCGCGCCCCTGACCCTCGTGGACACCCCGTAAGGCGGTTGGTGCCCTTCTTTCGCCGCAAGAAAGCTAATATCCAGATAGAAATCGTGTTCAAATTTCAGCCCAATCGGAGTTACGGATCTCTGAGAATATAAGAAACGGTGAAAGGGCAGAATCTGGAATGCAGAAACAGAGAGAGACAGAGAGACAGATCCAATCTCGGAGGGGCTCTCGCCCCTCCAATGCCATGGAGGCCATGGACAAGAGGGGAAACCCTTCCCCCATCTAGGGAGAAGGTCAAGGAATAAGAAGAAGAAGAAGGGGGCCTCTCTCCCCCTCTCTCCCGGTGGCGCCGGAACGCCGCCGGGGCCATCATCATCACCGCGATCTACACCAATGCCTCCGTCATCTTCACCAACATCATCATCACCTTCCCCCCTCTATCTACAGCAGTCCACTCTCCCGCAACCCGTTGTACCCTCTACTTGAACATGGTGCTTTATGCTTCATATTATTATCCAATGATGTGTTGCCATCCTATGATGTCTGAGTAGATTTTCGTTGTCCTAACGGTAATGGGTGAATTGCTATGGTTGGTTTAATTTGCTTGTGGTTATGTTGCTATCCTTTGGTGCCCATCATATGAGCGCGCGCATGGATCACACCATAGGGTTAGTTGTATGTTTATAGGACTATGTATTGGAGGGTAAGAGTGACAGAAGCTTCAACCTAGCATAGAAATTGATGCATACGGGATTGAAGGGGGACCAATATATCTTAATGCTATGGTTGGGTTTTACCTTAATGAACGTTAGTAGTTGCGGATGCTTGCTAATAGTTCCAATCATAAGTGCATAGAATTCCAAGTCAGGGATGACATGCTAGCAGTGGCCTCTCCCACATAAAACTTGCTATCGGTCTAGTAAAGTAGTCAATTGCTTAGGGACAATTTCGCAACTCCTACCACCACTTTTCCACACTCGCTATACTAACTTTATTGCTTATTTACCTAAAACAGCCCCTAGTTTTTATTTACGTGCTCTTTATATTCTTGCAAACCTATCCCACAACACCTACAAAGTACTTCTAGTTTTATACTTGTTCTAGGTAAAGCGAACGTCAAGCGTGCGTAGAGTTGTATCAGTGGTCGATAGAACTTGAGGGAATATTTGTTCTACCTTTAGCTCCTCGTTGGGTTCGACACTCTTACTTATCGAAAGAGGCTACAATTGATCACCTATACTTGTGGGTTATCACTAAGCCAGATCAAAGTGTCCGCGATTGATGGCATACACTTCACATGGATGAACTATATGCAATTAGCCACAACAAACTGAAATAGTTAGATAGATCAACCTGTGTGCGCTAGACGGGCACACCCATTCTAATTGGAAGAGTGTGCTGACATTGCCTATTGCGGTGCACCCTATGGTGCAAACGCCATGTACACGGCCGAGAAGGCGTACGTGCCCACGTTACGCCTTCCGGGAATAGTGTCGCACTTATAACCGTCAGTAAATTTTGAGCATGCGTCCCGTCACATTCCATATTGGAAACCTGTTCACACCGATCAAAATCTAAACGGTTTCCCACTTTGGAGCGTATTACTACGCGGTTATAAATACTAGTACTCCAAGATGACTGCACATTCCTCCTCAACTCCTCATCCACAAAAAGTCAAAAACAAACAAGTCATTCATCATCGTTCCCTTGCGTCCGCCATGGCCAGCGTGAGTTCTGGGTCGAGAGATTGCCACCAGGGAGAGGCGAGCCTGGAAGCGGGAGCACGAGAGATGTCCCGCCTTGCCGCGATAGCAGCCAACATGTCCGCCGCACGGCCGTAGCAGCAGAGAGGTCCGGCCCCGCCGCCGAAGCAGCACGGAGGACCCGCCGCGCCGTCGATGCAGCAGACTGGTCCGGCCGCGCCATGGAAGCAGAAGAGATGTCCTGCCACGCCGCAAATGCAGCAGAGATGTCCTCCCTTGCCGCCGCGGCCTAGGAAAATGCCTCACGGGCAGGCAAAGACTCTTACAGGCGCATGCGTGCCCTCGTCCATAGGCAGATGGATCAGATCTCCAGGTGGGCGAGGTTGCAGGACGACCTGCAAGCCTCATTTGAACAGTCTACCGACATCATCCGGCAACTAAATGAGAGCAATGCGAAGCTCGGGCCGAGCGCGACCTACTGAGGGCGAAGATCGTCGGAAGTGCGGAGCAGCAGGAGCAGACCACTGCCTTATTGAAGAGGACCGGCGTCATCATCGAGGAACTTATGGACGAGAATAACAAGCTGCGCATCGAGCGTAGAAGGCTGGTGGAGGAATCCGTGGATGCTCGCAAGCAGCATCTTGAGGACAAGAAAGAGCTCTTCGCCGCTCGCCGTGGAGACTAGTTCCTGCGGCCTGCAGCAACGCATCAAGAAAGTAGAGATCAGCGAGCCAGATTGTTGTCTTCCTTCTTCTTTTGCCCTTGTGTATTTTGGGCGTTGCCGCATGTGGCTTTTTAATTATGTTTCTACATATGTAAGACAATTATTATCCACTGTCATCGTCCTTATATTCATCATGCTTGCTATAAGTCACAGTCAATGCTATATAGGTCCGTCGGATTTTACATCAAGATCCGTGCAAAACTTTCTTTTCAGATTTTCATTTTTCTCTCTTAAATCGTAGTCCAGTGAGACATATAGCCACGCCGTAGAATAGGTGCTCGGGCGCCATTAATGGATACATTGGGAGGGAGGTGCGCGGCAGGTAGTGGTCAAAGGGCTCTCCTCTCGATGAGCACGCGCAGGGGTCTGATCGCACGCCTCCCGTACTCAAATAGCTACCCTCCATGGCACCTCCTAGCCAATAAAAAAGGGGACGCGTGGCTGCACGTAATTGGTAAGTCGAACGCCCACGGTTTCAATAATACTTGTGTTTCCGATTTGTAACGTGACAGCACTTGTTCCAAAATGACTTTGTTGATTGTTAATGTGTGAGCCTTCACAAATCGGACAGAAAAATTACCACAGCATGTTGGTGCCATGTCATGAGACCATGCCAAGTTTCATGATTTTCAGGCATGTTTTGGAATTACAGGAATTAAAAAACCAAGTTTCTCAATCTTTCCGACCGAGCCACGATGCCCAGATGTTTGAATTTCACTCCCATCTCTTGCATGGGACCTAGAAATTCACCCAAGGACACACATGTGATTTTTCAAACAACTTTGGTGCATTGGAGCATGTGCTTGTAGTTCAAATTTGAATTGTGCACATTAAATGCCCAGAAACTCAATTAATGTATAAAAAAGGCCAAACGAACCCGGAATAATTCCAAAATTTAGCACGGTACTTCTATTTGGTCTAATCTGGCTGTGTAAAAAAATAAGGCGGGAGAAGGCAGTGTACGTATGTCGTTTAGCACACGGAGGTGACACGTTCCCTCTCGGAACCACGAGCCTCCTTGAGGGAAGCTCCGGTTTGCCAGAAGCTTACACCAAAGCTTGTCCCAATTTGGCCAAAAATATTACCGCAACATGTTGGTGCCATGTCATGACATGATGCGAAGTTTCATGATTTTCAGGCGTGTTTTGGAATTACAGGAATTAAAAAACCAAGTTTCTCAATCTTTCCGGCCGAGCCACAACGCCCAGATGTTTGAATTTCACTCCCATCTCTTGCATGGGACCTAGAAATCCACCCAAGGACACACATGTGACTTTTCAAACAACTTTGGTGCACTGGAGCATGTGCTTGTAGTTCAAATTTGAATTATGCACATTAAAAGCCCAGAAACTCAATTAATGTATAAAAAAGGCGAGACGAGCCCAGAATATTTCCAAAATTTAGCACGGTACTTCTATTTGGTCCAATCTGGCTGTGTAAAAAAAATAAGGCGGGAGAAGGCAGTGTACGTATGTCGTTTCGCACACGGAGGTGACACGTTCCCTCTCGGAACCACGAGCCTTCTTGAGGGAAGCTCCGGTTTGCAAGAAGCTTACACCAATGCTTCTCTCAATTCGGCCAAAAATATTACCGCAACATGTTGGTGCCATGTCATGACACCATGCCAAGTTTCATGATTTTCAGGCGTGTTTTGGAATTACGGGAATTAAAAAAATAAGTTTCTCAATATTTCCGGCCGAGCCACAACGCCCAGATGTTTGAATTTCACTCCCGTCTCCTGCATGGGACCTAGAAATTCACCCAAGGCCACACATGTGAATTTTCAAACAACTTTGGTGCACTGTAGCATGTGCTTGTAGTTCGAATTTGAATTATGCACATTAAATGCCCAGAAACTCAATTAATGTATAAAAAGGCGAAACGAGCCCGGAATAATTCCAAAATTTAGCACGGTACTTCTATTTGGTCTAATCTGGCTGTGTAAAAAAAATAAGGCGGGAGAAGGCAGTGTATGTATGTCGTTTCGCACACGGAGGTGACACGTTCCCTCTCGGAACCACGAGCCTTCTTGAGGGAAGCTCCGGTTTGCAAGAAGCTTACACCAAAGCTTGTCCCAATTCGGCCAAAAATATTACCGCAGCATGTTGGTGCCATCTCATGACACCATGCCAAGTTTCATAATTTTCAGGCGTGTTATGGAATTACAGGAATTAAAAAACCAAGTTTCTCAATCTTTCCGGCCGAGCCATGACGCCCGGATGTTTGATTTCATTCCCATCTTTTACATGAGACCTAGAAATTCACCCAAGGACACACATGTGATTTTTCAAACAACTTTGGTGCACTGGAGAATGTGCTTGTAGTTCAAATTTGAATTATGCACATTAAAAGCCCAGAAACTCAATTAATGTATAAAAAGGTGAAACGAGCCCAGAATAATTCCAAAATTTAGCACGGTACTTCTATTTGGTCTAATCTGGCTGTGTAAAAAAATAAGGCAGGAGAAGGCAGTGTACGTCTGTCGTTTCGCACACGGAGGTGACACGTTCCCTCTCGAAACCACGAGCCTTCTTGAGGGAAGATCCAGTTTGCAAGAAGCTTACACCAAAGCTTGTCTTAATTCGGCCAAAAATATTACCGCAACATGTTGGTGCCATGTCATGACACCATGCCAAGTTTCATGATTTTCAGGCGTGTTTTGGAATTACATGAATTAAAAAAACAAGTTTCTCAATCTTTCCGGCCGAGCCAGGATGCCCAGATGTTTGAATTTCACTCCCATCTCTTGCATGGGACCTAGAAATTCACCCAAGGACACACATGTGATTTTTCAAACAACTTTGGTGCACTGGAGCATGTGCTTGTAGTTCAAATGTGAATTATGCACATTAAATGCCCAGAAAGTCAATTAATGTATAAAAAAGGCGAAACGAGCAAGGAATAATTCCAAAATTTAGCACGGTACTTATATTTGGTCTAATCTAGCTGTGTAAAAAAATTAAGGCGGGAGAAGGTAGTGTACGTATGTCATTTCGCACACGGACGTGACACGTTCCCTCTCGGAACCACGAGCCTTCTTGAGGGAAGCTCTGTTTGCAAGAAGCTTACACCAAAGCTTGTCCCAATTCGGCCAAAAAAATTACCGCAGCATGTTCGTGCCATGTCATGACAACATGCCAAGTTTCATGATTTTCACACGTTTTTTGGAATTATAGGAATTAAAAAACCAAGTTTCTCAATCTTTTCGGCCGAGCCACGATGCCCAGATGTTTGAATTTCACTCCAATCTCTTGCATGGGACCTAGAAATTCAACCAAGGAAACACATGTGATTTTTCAAACAACTTTGGTGCACTGGAGCCTGTGCTTGTAGTTCAAATTTGAATTATGCACATTAAATACCCAGAAACTCAATTAATGTATAAAAAAGGCGAAACAAGCCCGGAATAATTCGAAAATTTAGCACGGTACTTCTATTTGGTCTAATCTAGATGTGCAAAAAAATTAAGGCGAGAGAAGGTAGTGTACGTATGTCATTTCGCACACGGAGGTGACATGTTCCCTCTCGGAACCACGAGCCTTCTAGAGGGAAGCTCCGGTTTGGAAGAAGCTTACACCAAAGCTTGTCCCAATTCGGCCAAAAAAAAACCGCAACATGTTCGTGCCATGTCATGAGACCATGCCAAGTTTCATGATTTTCAGGCGTGTTTTGGAATTACAGGAATTAAAAAATGAAGTTTCTCAATCTTTTCGGCCGAGCCATGATGCCCAGATGTTTGAATTTCACTCCCATCTCTTACATGGGACGTAGAAATTCAACCAAGGACACACATGTGATTTTTCAAACAACTATGGTGCACTGGAGCAGTGCTTGTAGTTGAAATTTGAATTATGCACATTAAATGCCCAGAAACTCAATTAATCTATAAAAAAGGCCAAACGAACACGAAATAATTCCAAAATTTAGCACGATACTTCTATTTGGTCTAATCTGGATGTGTAAAAAAATTAAGGCGGGAGAAGGCAGTGTACGTATGTCGTTTCGCACACGGAGGTGACAGGTTCCCTCTCGGAACCAGGAGCCTTCTTGAGGGAAGCTCCGGTTTGCAAGAAGCTTACACCAAAGCTTGTCCCAATTCGGCCAAAAAAATTACTGCAGCATGTTGGTGCCATGTCATGACACCATGCCAAGTTTCATGATTTTCAGCCGTGTTTTGGATTGACAGGAATTAAAAAACCAAGTTTCTTAATCATTCCGGCTGAGCCACGACACCCAGATGTTTGAATTTTATTTCCATTTCTTGCATGGGACCTATAAATTCACCCAAAGACACACATGTGATTTTTTAGCAAACTTTGGTGCATTGGAGCATGTGCTTGTAGTTCAAATTTGAATTATGCACATTAAATGCCTAGAAAGTCAATTAATGAATAAAAATGCGAAACGAACCCGGAATAATTCCAAATTTAAACACGACACTCATGTACTAGTTGCATGTTCACTGTACGTAAATGTTCTAGCAATTCAAACACCATCCTTTCCCTCCATAACACAATTTTGTCTTTCAAAACATAATGAAAAAATCAGGTATACCACAAACAGTTTACTAGAAAGAATCGTGTGGGATGCGATATAAAATATCTTGGCGCACCGTCTTGTCTGGCTTACGCAGGAAGCTTCGTCGTCTACAGGCCACCGCCCCCGCTTGAACAACACTTGCGCGCTAGTTTCTCGCGGCACCGAGCGAATTTTTTTTGCCACCGTGGAAATATCTATCTCCCCGCCCCCTCCCTCCTACCAAAAGCCACATTTCCACTGTTCCTCCTTGCTTTCCAAGTTCAAACCTTCACTGTTGCTTACTGGCATCTTAGCCTCCTCGCCGGCGACCCTTCTTTTTGCAGCGCCGCCTCCTCGCCGGCTACCCTTCTTCTTGCAGCGCCGCCTCCTCGCCGGCGACCCTTCTTCTTGCAGCGCCGCCTCCTCGCCGGCGACCCTTCTTCTTGCCGCGCGGCCTCCTCGCCACCGACCCTTCTTCTTGCTGCGCGACCTCGTCGATATGGTCAGGTAATCCACACCCCACCCACACCATCCTCCTCCTTTTCCGTCCCACATACCCCGACTGACGGAGCAACACCTTCCACCGAAATCACTGCCCCCCTCCTCCAATTAAGCGCCACCCACAACCATTTTACACGCAGTATAACGTGGAGCTGAGTAGCATGCGGCCGCACGTGCGAACGAGGTCGCTATGGCTGACGTGTGTGTCGACCGCCAGATCTTGGAGGAGCACCTCGTCTTCGAGGCCACCGTCGACACCGCCGCGCGGTTGTCTACTTTAAAATACAGTTTGTGATGTTTTCTCGAGGCCTAGTGATTTGTCCTCTGTAATGTTAATATGCAATCTAATGTTCAGTCAACAGTTTGGTCCTCTGAAATGTAATGTTCAGTTAACACTTTGGTCCAACAATTGATACATTTCGTAGTACTGTTCTCAAGCATTCTTTGTTTTGTTAACTGTCTTATCTTCTAGTACATGTTTCTATTCTGCAATGTCGTGCTCAGTTAACTATTTTGGTTCATTTGGTATGTTGTCCATTTAACTGTTTGGTTTAGTTCTGCAATTTGATTTTCATTTGTTGTGGGTAACATTTTGTATTGTTATGCATGTGACACCAATCGAATTTGGCTGTACTCAATACATATTCTACTGGTAGTATGGCAACTCTCGGTTAACCTGATTAAGATCTTCCTTATGTGTGTTGCAGGGAAACAATGGGAGACACTGCGGTTTACCATTGAGGTTTGTTCAAGAAGGGTCCTTTGGCTAATAGCACATTATTGTGCAATTGCAGGAATCATTCTAATATTTAGGTTTCTTAGAATTTGGTCTTGCACATGTAGGTCCTGCTGTCAGAGGCTTAGACCCACTGTTCGACCAATTTTGCATATGGGGAAATGAGATGTCCATGAATATCAGTCAAGTCAAGAAACTCAGAGAGATTGTTAGGATGAAGAAACTTGCGACGAATAACAGCAGATCTTTGTTTGCACAATGAAGAAGACATCAGTCAACTATAGGATGGTACCAACTCTTTTACCTTGTTTTTACCCCTTGCGCCATTTCAAAATTTACAACAGCGATTTATGCATAGCTTTGTTTTCAGTACTTTTCAAAGCAGTTCACCGATGATTACCTCTCAAACCACCTGCATGGTCAAGAGGCGAGGAAGGTATTCATTCAACACCCACGGTACAATATTGAAGTCTTGCTGAAGAGGAGGAAGGTGTTGGGGAACGTAGTAATTTCAAAAATTTCCTACGCACACGCAAGATCATGGTGATGCATAGCAACGAGAGGGGAGAGTGTTGTCGACGTACCCTCGTAGACCGAAAGCGGAAGCGTTAACACAACGCGGTTGATATAGTCGTACTTCTTCACGATCCGACAGATCAAGTACCGAACGCACGGCACCTCCGAGTTCAGCACACGTTCAGCTCGATGACGTCCCTCGAACTCCGATCCAGCCGAGTGTTGAGGGAGAGTTTCGTCAGCACGACGGCGTGGTGACGATGATGATGTTCTTCCGACGCAGGGCTTCGCCTAAGCACCGCTACGATATTATCGAGGTGTAATATGGTGGAGGGGGGCACCACACACGGCTAAGAGATCAATAGATCAACTGTTGTGTCTATGGGGTTCCCCCTGCCCCCGTATATAAAGGAGCAAGGGGGGAGGCCGCCGGCCTAGGAAGAGGGCGCGCCAAGGGGGGAGTCCTACTCCCACCGGGAGTAGGACTCCTCCTTTCCTTGTTGGAGTAGGAGAAGGGAAGGGAGAAGGAGAAGGAAGGAAGGGGGCGCCCCCCTCCCTAGTCCGATTCGGACTAGTCCATGGGGAGGGGTGCCGCCACCCTTTGGGGCCTTTCTCTCCTTTCCCGTATGGCCCATTAAGGCCCAATACGAATTCCCGTAACTCTCCGGTACTCCGAAAAATATCCGAATCACTCGGAACCTTTCCGATGTCCGAATATAGTCGTCCAATATATCGATTTTTACGTCGACCATTTCGAGACTCCTTGTCATGTCCCCGATCTCATCCGGGACTCCGAACTCCTTCGGTACATCAAAACTCATAAACTCATAATAAAACTGTCATCGTAACGTTAAGCGTGCGGACCCTACGGGTTCGAGAACTATGTAGACATGACCGAGAAACGTCTCCGGTCAATAACCAATAGCGGGACCTGGATGCCCATATTGGCTCCCACATATTCTACGAAGATCTTTATCGGTCAAACCGCATAACAACATACGTTGTTCCCTTCGTAATCGGTATGTTACTTGCCCGAGATTCGATCGTCGGTATCTTAATACCTAGTTCAATCTCGTTACCGGCAAGTCTCTTTACTCGTTCCGTAATACATCATCTCGCAACAAACTCATTAGTTGCAATGCTTGCAAGGCTTAAGTGATGTGCATTACCGAGAGGGCCCAGAGATACCTCTCCAACAATCGGAGTGACAAATCCTAATCTCGAAATACGCCAACCCAACAAGTACCTTCGGAGACACCTGTAGAGCACCTTTATAATCACCCAGTTATGTTGTGACGTTTGGTAGCACACAAAGTGTTCCTCCGGTAAACGGGAGTTGCATAATCTCATAGTCATAGGAACATGTATAAGTCATGAAGAAAGCAATAGCAACATACAAAACGATCGAGTGCTAAGCTAACGGAATGGGTCAAGTCAATCACATCATTCTCCTAATGATGTGATCCCGTTAATCAAATGACAACTCATGTCTATGGCTAGGAAACATAACCATCTTTGATCAACGAGCTAGTCAAGTAGAGGCATACTAGTGACACTCTGTTTGTCTATGTATTCACACAAGTATTATTTTTCCGGTTAATACAATTCTAGCATGAATAATAAACATTTATCATGATATAAGGAAATAAATAATAACTTTATTATTGCCTCTAGGGCATATTTCGTTCAGTCTCCCACTTGCACTAGAGTCAATAATCTAGTTCACATCGCCATGTGATTTAACACCAATAGTTCACATCACCATGTGATTAACACCCATAGTTCACATCACCATGTGATTAACACCCATAGTTCCCATCGTCATGTGACCAACACCCAAAGGGTTTACTAGAGTCAATAATCTAGTTCACATTGCTATGTGATTAACACCCAAAGAGTACTAAGGTGTGATCATGTTTTGCTTGGGAGAGAAGTTTAGTCAACGGGTCTGCCACATTCAGAGCCGTATGTATTTTGCAAATATTCTATGTCTACAATACTCTGCACGGAGCTACTCTAGCTAATTTCTCCCACTTTCAATATGTATCTAGACCGAGACTTAGAGTCATCTAGATTAGTGTCAAAACTTGCATTGACGTAACCTTTTACGATGAACCTTTTGTCACTTCCATAATCGAGAAACATATCCTTATTCCACTAAGGATAATTTTGACCGTTGTCCAGTGATCTACTCCTAGATCACTATTGTACTCCCTTGCCAATATCAGTGTAGGGTATACAATAGATCTGGTACACAGCATGGCATACTTTATAGAACCTATGGCCGAGGCATAGGGAATGACTTTCATTCTTTTTCTATCTTCTGCCGTGGTCGGGCTTTGAGTCTTACTCAATTTCACAGGCAAGAAACTCTTTCTTTGACTGTTCCATTTTGAATCACTTCAAAATCTTGTTAAGGTATGTACTCATTGAAAAAACTTATCAAGCGTCTTGATCTATCTCTATAGATCTTGATGCTCAATATGTAAGCAGCTTCACCGAGGTCTTTCTTTGAAAAACTCCTTTCAAACACTCCTTTATGCTTTGCAGAATAATTCTACATTATTTCCGATCAACAATATGTCATTCACATATACTTATCAGAAATGCTGTAGTGCTCCCACTCACTTTCTTGTAAATACAGGCTTCACCGCAAGTCTGTATAAAACTATATCCTTTGATCAACTTATCAAAGCGTATATTCCAACTCCGAGATGCTTGCACCCATCCATAGATGGATCGCTGGAGCTTGCATATTTTGTTAGCACCTTTAGGATTGACAAAACCTTCTGGTTGCATCATATACAACTCTTCTTTAATAAATCCATTAAGGAATGCAGTTTTGTTTATCCATTTGCCAGATTTCATAAAATGCGGCAATTGCTAACATGATTCGGACAGACTTAAGCATAGATACGAGTGAGAAACTCTCATCGTAGTCAACACCTTAAACTTGTCGAAAACCTTTTGCGACAATTCTAGCTTTGTAGATAGTAACAGTACTATCAGCGTCCGTCTTCCTCTTGAAGATCCATTTAATCTCATGGCTCGCCGATCATTGGGCAAGTCAATCAAAGTCCATACTTTGTTCTCATACATGGATCTCATCTCAGATTTCATGGCCTCAAGCCATTTTGCGGAATCTGGGCTCACCATCGCTTCTTCATAGTTCGTAGGTTCGTCATGGTCTAGTAACATAACCTCCAGAACAGGATTACCATACCACTCTGGTGCGGATCTTACTCTGGTTGACCTACGAGGTTCAGTAATAACTTGATCTGAAGTTCCATGATCATCATCATTAACTTCCTCACTAATTGGTATAGGCGTCACAGAAACTGGTTTCTACGATGAACTACTTTCCAATAAGGGACCAGGTACAATTACCTCATCAAGTTCTACTTTCCTCCCACTCACTTCTTTCGACAGAAACTCCTTCTCTAGAAAGGATCCATTCTTAGCAACGAATGTCTTGCCTTCGGATCTGTGACAGAAGGTGTACCCAACTGTCTCCTTTGGGTATCCTATGAAGACACATTTCTCCGATTTGGCTTTGAGCTTATCAGGATGAAACTTTTTCACATAAGCATCGCAACCCCAAACTTTAAGAAACGACAACTTTGGTTTCTTGCCAAACCACAGTTCATAAGATGTCGTCTCAACGGATTTAGATGGTACCCTATTTAACGTGAATGCAGCTGTCTCTAATGCATAACCCCAAAACGATAGTGGTAGATCGGTAAGAGACATCATATATCGCACCATATCTAATAAAGTACGGTTACGATGTTTGGACACACCATTACACTGTGGTGTTCCGGGTGGCGTGAGTAGTGAAACTGTTTCACATTGTTTTACTGAAGGCCAAACTCGTAACTCAAATATTTGTCTCCGCGATCAAATCGTAGAAACTTTATTTTCTTGTCACGATGATTTTCCACTTCACTCTGAAATTCTTTGAACTTTTCAAATGTTTCAGACTTATGTTTCATCAAGAAGATATACCTATATCTGCTCAAATCATCTATGAAGGTCAGAAAATAACGATACCCGCCGCGAGCCTCAACACTCATCGGATCGCATACATCAGTATGTATTATTTCCAATAAGCCAGTTGCTTGCTCCATTGTTCCGGAGAACGGAGTCTTAGTCATCTTGCCCATAAGGCATGGTTCGCAAGCATCAAGTGATTCATAATCAAGTGATTCCAAAAGCCCATCAGCATGGAGTTTCTTCATGCGCTTTACACCAATATGACCTAAATGGTAGTGCTAAGCTAATGGAATGGGTCAAGTCAATCACATCATTCTCTAATGATGTGATCCCGTTAATCAAATGACAACTCATGTCTATGGCTAGGAAACTTAACCATCTTTGATTCAACGAGCTAGTCAAGTAGAGGCATACTAGTGACACTCTGTTTGTCTATGTATTCACACATGTATCAAGTTTCCGGTTAATACAATTCTAGCATGAATAATAAACATTTATCATGAAATAAGGAAATAAATAATAACTTTATTATTGCCTCTAGGGCATATTTCCTTCAGAAGGTTGGGCGGGCAATTATCCATAGCCACTGGCGTAAAGTTGCAAGGACATTCAACATCACTGAAGGCTCAATATTTGCCTTCCGCTGCTATAGTTTCCCAGATGAGATTCATCTGTCTATTTACCGTGTATGATACTACTTTCCAAAGGTTTTTGATGCTGCATGTGAAACTTGGTGCTATTGTGTAATGGCGTAACTGAATGTAGAAGCTATCTGATGTAATTTGATTATGAAATCATGGTTGCTTTTATACGGATATGAAATATCTGGCGTGTTTTATAAGAAATATCAGTTTGATTAGTACATGGATTATCAATAATAGGCTAATTACCCTGCTTATTGGGGTTTTCTATTGCAAATGGTTACTCAGACAACACCATGGGCGATGAACTCAAACAACCCGCACGGTTTCCAGAAAGTAGGCGTGTTCGATCAATTAACAATCACACACGACTTCCGGCAGCGAACTATTTGCGTTAGGCCACCTTGCACACATGTTTCCACACAAAGAACTGTGTGGGATGTACATACCTACGGAAATGATTTTCTGGGATTCACCGTGTGGGATATACATACCTACGAAAATGATTTCTGGGATTCACCGTGTGGGATGAACATACCTACGGAAATGATTTCTGGGATTCACCGTGTGGGATGTACATACCTACGGAAATGATTTCTGGGATTCACCGTGTGGGATGTACATACCTGCGGAAATGATTTCTCGGATTCACCGTGTGGGATGTACATACCTACGGAAATGATTGAGTTTCCATTCCTCGCCCGATCGAACACGGCCCCAGCCTGGGTCCCACGAGGGCCTATCCCCGATGGTTTCTGGGTCATGTGGGAAGGACCCCCCCTATCGCCCACACTCACTTGGCGACGGTTCCAAATGCCGTCGCGGAAAGGGGTTTTAAACCGTTTGTTTAGGATGTCGCTGTACCAATGAATGATGATATATGATGGACTAATTGAGATGAGAGAAGCTGGTATGAACTCGACCTATCTTGTTTTTGTAAATATGATTAGTTCATCGTTCCTGATTCAACCTATTATGAATGAAACATGTTTGCAATGACAATTAGAGATTATAGTTGCTCATGCCATGCTTAATTTGCTAGCAGTTTATAATGGTTTACCTTGCGGGCCAACATGCTATTAATATGGTTGTGATGTGGTATGATAGGGTGGTATCCTCCTTTGAACGGTACGAGTGGCTTGACTTGGCACATGTTCACGCATGTAGTTGAAACAAAATCAACATAGCCTCCACGATATTTATGTTCATGGTGATTTATATCCTACTCATGCTTGTACTCATTGTTGATTAATCATAATGCGTGTTCATGACTATTGTCGCTCTCTAGTTGGTCGCTTCCCAGTCTCTTTCTAGCCTTCACTTGTACTAAGCGGGAATACTGCTTGTGCATCCACTTCCATAAACCCCAAAGTTATTCCATATGAGTCCACCATACCTTCCTATATGCGGTATTTACCTGCCGTTCCAAGTAAATTTGTATGTGCCAAACTCTAAACCTTCAAATGAAATTCTGTTTTGTATGCTCGAATAGCTCATGTATCAACTAGGGATGTCTATATCTTCCATGCTAGGTGGGTTATTCTCACGATGAGTGGACTCCGCTCCTCATTCACGAGAAAATGGCCGGTAACTGGGATGCCCAGTCCCATGCTCAAATCAAAATAATTGCAAACAAAACTCCCCTAGGATTGTTGTTAGTTGGAGGCACCCGTTGTTTCAGACAAGCCATGGATTGATGTTTTTTGGTGGTGGGGGAGTATAAACTTTACCATTCTGTTTGGGAACCGCCTGTAATGTGTGTAGCATGGAAGATATCGAGATCTCTTGGTTGTTATGTTGACAATGAAAGAATGCCACTCAAAATATTATTTATCTCTGTTTCAAAACTCGAGCTCTGGCACCTCTGCAAATCCCTGCTTCCCTCTGCGAAGGGCCTATCTATTTACTTTTATGTTGAGTCATCATCCTCTTATTAAAAAGCACCAGTTGGAGAGCACCTCTGTCATTCGCATGCATTGCTATTAATTTACATTGAGTATGACTGTGACTGGATCTCTTTTACCATGAATTACAATGTCTAGCCGGTTCTTGATCTTCAGGGGTGCTCTGCATTTATGTTTTGCAGTCTCAGAAAGGGCTAGCAAGATACCATCTTGTTATATCATGTTATAATTGTTTTGAGAAAGTGTTGTCATCCGAGATTTATTATTATTGCTCGCTAGTTGATTATGCCATTGATGTGAGTAAATATGAGACCTAAATGTTATTGTGAATATGGTTAATTCATAATCTTTGCTGAAAACTTGAATGTTGGCTTTACATATTTGCAACAACAAGATCAAACAGAGTTTGTAAAAGTTTTTCTTTATCACTTTCAGTTTGTCAACTGAATTGCTTGAGGACAAACAAAGGTTTAAGCTTGGGGGAGTTGATACGTCTCCAATGCATATACTTTTCCAAACACTTTTGCCCTAGTTTTGGACTCTAACTTGCATGATTTCAATGGAACTAACCCAGACTGACGATGTTTTCAGCAGAACTTCCATGGTGTTATTTTTGTGCAGAAATAAAATTTCTCGGAAGGACCTGAAAATCCACGGAGACACGTTTTGGAATTAATAAAAATACTGGCGAAAGAATCAGCATCAAGGGGCCCACACCCTGTCCACGAGGGTGTAGGGCGCCCCCCGGGGCGCGCCCCCCTTCCTCGTGGCCCCCTGGGACTCCACCGACCTCAACTGCAACTCCATGTATTCACGTTTGGGGAGAAAAAAAATCAGAGAGAAGGATTCATCGCGCTTTACGATACGGAGCCGCCGCCAAGCCCTAATCTTCCTCGGGAGGGCTGATCTGGAGTCCGTTCGTGTCTTCGGAGAGGGGAATCCATCGCCATCATCATCATCAACCATCCTCCATCACCAATTTCATGATGCTCACCGCCGTGCGTGAGTAATCTCATCGTAGGCTTGCTGGACGGTGATGGGATGGATGAGATTTACCATGTAATCGAGTTAGTTTGTTAGGGTTTGATCCCTAGTATCCATTATGTTCTAAGATTGATGTTGCTATGACCTTGCTATGCTTAATGCTTGTCACTAGGGCCCGAGTGCCATGATTTCAGATCTGAACCTATTATGTTTTCATGAATATATGTGAGTTCTTGATCCTATCTTGCAAGTCAATAGTCACCTACTATGTGTTATGATCCGGCAACCCCGAAGTGACAATAATCAGGACCACTCCCGGTGATGACCGTAGTTTGAGGAGTTCATGTATTCACTAAGTGTTAATGCTTTGGTCCGGTACTCTATTAAAAGGAGGCCTTAATATCCCTTAGTTTCCAATAGGACCCCGCTGCCACGGGAGAGTAGGACAAAGATGTCATGCAAGTTCTTTTCCATAAGCACGTATGACTATATTTGGAATACATGCCTACATTACATTAATGAACTGGAGCTAGTTCTGTGTCACCCTATGTTATAACTGTTGCATAAGGAATCGTATCTGACATAATTTTCCATCGTTGATCCATTGCCTACGAGTGAGGGAGTCCTGGAATAAGGGGTCCTCGGGCGTCCGGGCTATGTGACGTGGGCCGGACTAATGGGCCATGAAGATACGAGACAGAAGGCTTCCTCCCGTGTCTGGATGGGACTCTCCTTTGCGTGGATGGCAAGCTTGGCATTCGGATGTGAAGATTCCTATCTCTGTAAACCGACTCTGTACAACCCTAGGCCCCTCCGGTGTCTATATAAACCGGAGGGTTTAGTCCGTAGAGGCAATCACAATCATACAGGCTAGACATCTAGGGTTTAGCCATTACGATCTCGTGGTAGATCAACTCTTGTAATCCTCATATTCATTAAGATCAATCAAGCAGGAAGTAGGGTATTACCTCCATCGAGAGGGCCCAAACCTGGGTAAACATTGTGTCCCCCGTCTCCTGTTACCATCGACCTTAGATGCACAGTTCGGGACCCCCTACCCGAGATCCGCCGGTTTTGACACCGACATTGGTGTTTTCATTGAGAGTTCCGCTGTGTCATCATCAGAAGGTTTGATGGCTCCATTAGTCATCTACAACAATACCGCCCTGAGGGAGGTTTTTCTCTCCGGCCAGATCTTCGTATTCGGCGGCTTCGCACTGCGGGCCAACTCGCTTGGCCATCTAGAGCAGATCGACAGCTACGCCCCAGGTCACCAGATTAGTTTTGGAAATCTGGACTATGTCGCTGATATCCGATGATACTTGATCTTTGAAGGGTTCACGACCCCAACCTCCGCTCCATCCTTAGATCCGGAGCGCATCGCTAGGTCCGAAGACGGGATTCTGGAGCCCGCCGGACTATCTGCAGCCACTAAACCTAGTACGGGAGAGCCGGAGGAAGTAGTGTCGCTGGCAACCATCATGAAGCCGGACTCTTCTCCGGACACTGGCTCCGAACCCTCGGAGTCAGCATCGTGTGAGCTCGGCCAAGGAGTCTTCCCCCAGCCATACTACACGGACTCTCTTCTCCCTGGCCAAACCTCGCCTTTAAGCGAGGCTCTGGACTTGATGCGATCCCTCGTCATTACGGAGGAGCAACGTCCGAACTACGCCCAGCCCAGACTAGGGGCTGAGAGCGGGGAATTTTACGTCCCACCCACCACCCACTTCATAGCCACTGTCGAGGACTTAACTGACATGCTCGATTACGGCTCAAGACATCGACGGTATGGGCGACGATGCCCCAAAACCTGTTGTTTACCGGACACTGGATGGCCACCTCTTCGTATGATGTGTACATGGTGGATACACCCAAAGAGGGTGACGACGATAACGAGAAAAATGTAGTAGAGGATAAACCTCCTGAGATACAACCAAAGCGCCAACAGCGCCGCTCTAAATCACACCATGGAAGAGACAACAATACCGGCACGAGAGACAACAACACTCTGGACGATGCCGAAGACCAAGAAAACCCCGTTGAGCCAACTTCCGAACAGGACGATCGGGAAGATGGGTAGGTTAGCCCTGATGAACAGGCCATAAACGAAGCCTCGGAGGACAGTAATTATCTTCCACTCTCCGAGGATGAGGTGAGCCTCGGCAACGAAGACTTTATCGTGGCTGAGGAGCCTCTCGAGCAGGAGCGCTTTAAGCGCCGGCTAATAGCCACTACAAGGAGCCTGAAAAAGAAGCAGCAGCAGCTTCAAGCTGATCAAGATCTACTCAACGACAGGTGGACTAATGTCCTGGCAGCCGAGGAATACGGCCTCGAGCGCCCAACCAAAAGTTACCCGAAGCGTAAACTTCTACCTCAATTCGATGACGAGGCACTGGACCCCATACCATCAGCACGTAACGCGGCTGACCGACCACCATGTGGCCGGGACAAAACGACAACTCAAGCTGAACACCAGCCCATACCACCTCGCCGTAAAGGTAGAGACACAACAGCCCGGGGATATACATATGACCTGCGGTAGGACCTGCAAAATAGAGCAGGCCAGACCAGACCGATCTACGGATTGCGGGGGCGTACCCCGGCGCGCGACGACGGCTATCTAGCCGGACGTGACAAGCACAACCACGTCTGGGCCGAAAACCGCAGACGGACTCCATCAGAGCTACGTCACGACTTGGCCCGATATAGAGGTGCCGCACACCCCCTCTGCTTCACTGATGAAGTAATGGAGCATGAATTCCCAGAAGGGTTTAAACCCATGAATACCGAATCATATGATGGAACAACAGATCCCGCGGTATGGATTGAGGACTTTCTTCTCCATATTCATATGGCCCGCGTTGATGATCTTCATGCCATCAAACACCTCCCGCTAAAGCTCAAGGGACCATCTTGGCACTGGTTAAATAGCCTGCCCGAAAACTCTATTGGTAGCTGGGAGGACTTGGAAGACGCCTTCCGCGACAACTTCCAAGGTACATACGTCCGACCTCCGGATGCCGATGACTTAAGTCACATAGTTCAACAGCCCGGAGAGTCAACCAGGAAATTCTGGACTAGGTTCCTAACTAAAAATAACCAAATCATCGACTGTCCGGATGTCGAAGCCCTAGCGGCCTTTAAGCACAACATCCGCGATGAATGGCTCGCCCGACACCTCGACCAAGAAAAGCCGAAGTCCATGGAGGCCCTCACGGCACTTATGACCCGCTTTTGCACGGGCGAAGATAGCTGGCTAGCCTGTAGCAATAATAATGCAAGCAAACCTGGCACCTCTGAAGCCAAAAATAGCAACGGCAAGCCCCGACGCAATAGGCACAAGCGTCGAAGTAACGGTGACAATACCGATGACACGGCGGTCAACGCCGGATTCGGTGGCTCCAAGTCCGGCCAGCGGAAGAAGCCATTTAAAAGAAACAATCCGGGCTCATCCAGCTTGGACCGCATACTCGATCGTCCATGTCAGATCCACGACACCCCCGATAAACCAGCCAATCATACCAACAGAAGCTCTTGGCTCTTTAAACAAGCTGGTAAGTTAAATACTGAGAACAAGGAGAAGGGGTCGCAAAGTGAGGACAACGACAAGGAGCCCCGTCCGCCGAACACAAGGGGACAGAAGAAGTCCCCCCCAGGTCAAAATGGTGAGCATGATATATGTTACTCATATCCCCAAGAGGGAGCGCAAATGCGCGCTCAGGGACGTCTACGCGATAGAGCCAGTCGCCCCAAAATTCAACCCATGGTCGTCCTGCCTGATCACTTTTGATCGCATGTACCATCCGACCAGTATCCGTCATGGCGGTTCAGCCGCACTGGTACTCGATCCAATCATTGATGGATTCCACCTCACGCGAGTCCTCATGGACGGGGGCAGCAAGCCTCAACCTGCTCTATCAGGATACAGTCCGCAAGATGGGCATCGATCCATCAAGGATCAAGCCCACAAAAACTACCTTTAAAGGAGTAATTCCAGCTGTAGAGGCCCGCTGCACGGGCTCAATCACATTGGAAGTCGTCTTCGGATCCCCGGACAACTTCTAAAGCGAAGACTTGATCTCCGATATCGTCCCCTTCCGCAGTGGCTATCACGCATTGCTCGATTCAATGCGGTGCCACACTATGCTTATCTCAAACTCAAGATGCCAGGACCACACGGTGTCATAACAGTCAATGGAAACACGGAACGCTCCCTCCGTAC
Organism: Triticum aestivum; assembly: GCF_018294505.1. Taxonomy (NCBI): domain Eukaryota; kingdom Viridiplantae; phylum Streptophyta; class Magnoliopsida; order Poales; family Poaceae; genus Triticum; species Triticum aestivum. The sequence continues at coordinate 444,048,243 of NC_057814.1, read as the reverse complement.
CGAGGAGCACACCGCGGCCCTGGCAGCGGAAGTACAGAGCGGCCTTATCAAGCAGAACATTAATTCAGCAGCCAAGCTCCTGGGCACTGTCAAACGAGTCCGGACCACTCCGCGGCTTGACAATCCAGCTCGTCAGGAGTTCGACTAGCAATTCGGCCTCCGTCTCAGTCCTGACCAAATGGTGGCGTACGTACCACACGTACATAACTCTGAACTCAAAATACCATGGGCATAGACGGAGGTGTAACTCGATTGTGGTCCATCATACGGCTCGACCTTCCCTGGGCACACATACTTTCCCTTTTCCTTTTTATCCTTTTCAGGTTTCTTTTCCACAGGCCCCTCACGACGGCCTGATCATCGATCCTTTCGAAGGATGGATATACCAAGGCGGAAAGTAGCATAGACATGTGGGGGGATCTCTAGCTGGTCTTCTTGACGATCACTCTACCTGTTTTCAGGACCCACACGTAGCTCCCCCATGATCTCGGCATGTTAAATAGCCCTGTTGCTTATCGCACTATTTGTACAAATACGCTTTGATGTGTTAATCAAATTATAATGGAAATAGTTTGCGGCCCAACTTATGTGGCACTGGCTTACTACGTCATTTTATTTAGCTATTCTTATCGATTGCACCCGTACACTTTGGTACGCTTTAATTCACCAGGGGCTTCATTGCGCTCCATACTACGGCAACAAAGTTCAAACACTTTTACAGTATAGTTCGGCACCCTGAATTGAGCATTATATGCATCGGCTCCGAATCATGTATTTGGTCAATAGTTGGGTTGCTCGGCTCCTGTGCTTACTACCTTACATTCCGTCCTATCGGCTAGGGTAGTAAAGGGAGAACTACTGCGATTGTGTTTTTGGTTTATCCGAGTAAACAGCTCAGTAGGGAAAGCCGAAAACTAACTGTCATGATGCGACGAGGGCTGGTCAGCTATTCGGAGGTTAAAATCGCTTGCGATTTTTTCTGCACTATGCGATGGATCGGCATCTACCCGATCAGGTGTTTATAGCACCCTAGTCCGGATTAACAAATACTAATTAGGGCCTGCTGAGGGAGTCCTGGATTAGGGGGTCCTCGGACAGCCGGACTATATACTTTGGCCGGACTGTTGGACTATGAAGATACAAGATCGAAGACTTCGTCCCGTGTCCGGGTGGGACTCTCCTTGGCGTGGAAGGCAAGCTTGGCAATTCGGATCTATAGATCTCCTCCCTTTTAACCGACTCTGTGTAACCCTAGCCCCCTCCGGTGTCTATATAAACCGAAGGGTTTAGTCCGTAGGACAAGAACAATCATAATCATAGGCTAGCTCCTAGGGTTTAGCCTCTATGATCTCGTGGTAGATCAACTCTTGTAATACTCATATCATCAAGATCAATCAAGCAGGAAGTAGGGTATTACCTCGATCGTGAGGGCCCGAACCTGGGTAAACATTGTGTCCCCCGCCTCCTATTACCATCCGCCTTAGACGCACAGTTCGGGACCCCCTGCCCGAGATCCGCCGGTATTGACACCGACATTGGTGCTTTCATTGAGAGTTCCACTGTGCCGTCACCATAAGGCTTGATGGCTCCTTCGATCATCGGCAACGATGCGATCCAGGGTGAGGTTTTTCTCCCCGGACAGATCTTCGTATTCGGCGACTTCGCACTGCGGGCCAACTCGCTTGGCCATCTGGAGCAGATCGAGAGCTACGCCCCTGGCCGTCAGGTCAGGTTTGGAAGCTTAAACTATACTGCCGACATCCGTGGAGACTTGATTTTTGACGGATTCGAGCCCATGTCAAGTGCGCCACACAGTCACGACGAGCATGACTTAGCTCTGCCGTCGGACGGTGTTCGGGAGATGACACCTATGGCTACTCCGGCCCTCAATCTGGAGCAGATTGCGCCGTCCGAGGACGGGTGGATGGACCCCGCCACGGAGGCCGCACACTCAGTGGCGATAGAGCCGAATACTGACTTCACCTCCTATGAGACCTGTGTTGCTGGACTCTTGGATTCGTCCCCGGCCACAGGCTCCGAATCGCCTGCGTCAGTGCCTATCAAATCTGATTGGGCACCGATCATGGAGTTTTCCTCCGCGGATATCTTTCAGCACTCGCCCTGGGCGGTGTGCTAAATTCATTAAGGTCTCTCTCCTTGTCAGGAGGCCCTTGGCCGAACTGTGTCCGACTCGAGTGGGAAGTGGACGACAAAGAAATTCATTCCCCACCCACCACCCACTTAATAGCCACTGTCGATGACTTAACCGACATGCTTGATTTCGGCTCCGAAGACATCGACGACGACGATGTAGGAGAAGAACAGGAACCACCGCCCACAGGGCGCTGGACTGCCACCTCATCATATGATATATACATGGTGGACACCCCCAAGGAAAGCGATGGCAATAAGGGAACAGAGGATAATCCCCTCGAGAAGCAATCTAAGCATCGGCGTCAACGGCGCCGCTCCAAGCCCCGCCATAGCAAAAGCGGTGATACCGGCACAAGAGACAATAACGTTGTGGATAGTGCCGAAGACGAAGACAATCCCCTCCAGCCAGGCCTCGAGCGGGAGGATGGGCAAGCTAGCCCTAAGGAACAGGCAGCAGATGGAGAATCAGAGGATGACAATTACATGCCTCTCTCCGAAGACGAGGTGAGCCTCGGCGACGAAGAATTTATCGTGCCTGAGGATCCCGTCGAACAGGAGCACTTCAAGTGTCGGCTCATAGCCACAGCAAAAAGCCTGAAGAAAAAGCAACAGTAGCTTCAAGCTGACCAAGATCTGCTAGTGGATAGATGGACTGAGGTCCTGGCGGCCGAGGAATACGAACTCGAGCGCCCAACCAAAAGTTACCCAAAGCGCAGGTTGCTACCCCAACTCGAGGAGGAAGCATTAAAGCCTACGCTTCCAGCGTATGATGCGGCTGACCGGCCACCTCGTGGCCGAGACAAAGCGGCATATCAGGCCGATGTCCAGCCCGCACCCCGCCGCCAGTCAGACAAAAATACCAAGGCCCGGGGTAACACGTAGGACCTGCGAGACGTATTAGAAAACAAAGCGGGGCATGTAAGATCGATCTACGGATCACGCAGGCGTGCCCCAACGCGTGACGACGACCGTCACGCCGGATATACTAAAAGCAAATCCGGCCAGGCTGAATACAGCAGATAAGACTCGTATGAACTGCGTCGTGATATAGCCCGGCACAGAGGCGCCGCACACCCCCTATGCTTCACTGATGAAGTAATGGATCACGAATTCCCAGAAGGTTTTAAACCCGTGAACATTGAATCATATGATGGTACAACAGACCCCGCGGTATGGATTGAAGATTTACTCCTCCACATCCACATGGCCCGCGGTGACGATCTACATGCCATCAAGTACCTCCCATTAAAACTCAAAGGACCTGCTCGGCATTGGCTCAATAGCCTGCCGGCAAACTCCATTGGCAGTTGGGAGAATTTGGAGGACGCATTCCTTGACAACTTCCAGGGCACTTATGTGCGACCACCGGATGCCGATGACTTGAGTCACATAACCCAACAGCCAGGGGAATCAGCCAGGAAATTCTGGACTCGGTTCCTAACTAAAAAGAACCAAATTGTCGACTGTCCGGATGCCGAGGCCTTAGCGGCATTTAAGCATAACATCCGCGACGAGTGGCTCGCCCGACACCTCGGCCAAGAAAAGCCGAAGTCCATGGCAGCCCTCACGACACTCATGACCCGCTTTTGTGCGGGCGAGGACAGCTGGCTGGCTCGCAGCAACAACACATCAAGAAACCCTGGCAATTCAGATGCCAAAGATAGCAACGGCAGGCCACGTCGCAACAGACACAAGCGCCGCAACAACGGCGACAACGCCGAAGACACGGCAGTTAATGCCGGATTCAGTGGCTCTAAATCCGGTCAGCGGAAAAATTCGTTCAAAAGAAGCAATCTGGGCCCGTCCAGCTTGGACCGCATACTCGATCGTTCGTGTCAAATTCACGGCACCCCCGATAAACCAGCCAACCACACCAACAGAGAATGCTGGGTGTTCAAACAGGCTGGCAAGTTGAATGCCGAAAACAAGGAAAAGGGGCTGCATAGCGACGACGAGGAGGAGCCCCGGCCGCCGAACACAGGAGGACAGAAGAAATTTCCTCCCCAAGTGAAAACGGTAAACATGATATACGCAACCCATATTCCCAAGCGGGAACGGAAGCGTGCACTGAGGGACGTCTATGCGATGGAGCCAGTCGCCCCAAAGTTCAACCCATGGTCTTCTTGTCCGATCACCTTCGATCGCAGGGACCACCCCACCAGTATCCGTCATGGCGGTTCTGCCGCATTGGTCCTTGACCCCATCATTGACGGATTTCACCTCACTCGAGTCCTTATGGACGGTGGCAGCAGCCTGAACCTGCTCTATCAGGATACAGTGCGCAAAATGGGTATAGACCCCTCGAGGATCAAACCCACCAAAACCACCTTTAAAGGTGTCATCCCAGGTGTAGAGGCCTGTTGCACGGGCTCAATCACACTGGAAGTGGTCTTCGGATCTCCGGACAACTTCCGAAGCGAGGAGTTAATCTTCGATATCGTCCCCTTCCGCAGTGGCTATCACGCACTGCTCGGACGAACCGCATTTGCCAGATTCAATGCGGTACCGCATTATGCATACCTCAAGCTCAAAATGCCAGGACCTCGCGGGGTTATAACAGTTAATGGAAACACAAAACGCTCGCTCCGCACGGAGGAGCACATTGCGGCCCTCGCAGCAGAAGCGCAAAGCAGCCTTATGAGGCAAACCGCCAATTCGGCGAAAAAGACCCCGGACACCTTCAAGCGAGTCCGGAATACCCTGCAAGAGGATCGCCAGGCACGTTTAGAGCTCGCCTAGCAATTCGGCCTCCGTCCTAGCCCCAGTCAAGCGGCGAAATTTGCGCCGCGCGTACATAATTACGCACTCAAGATACCATGGGCATAGGCGGAGGCACAACCATGGCATGGCCCACAATGCGGCTCAACCGCTTCAGGACCTGTATACCTTTAACATTTTCTTCCTTTCAGGCCCCTATTCTACGAAGGCCCTCTCCGATCGACTGATTATCGGACCCGTCATGGGAAAGAAACACCAAGGAAGCAAGAAGCTTTGACGTACAAGGGAATCCTCAGGTGGTCTCTGATAACGATCGATATACCTGTTTTGCATACCCACACGCAGCTTGCCCTTGGATAGGACATGTCAAATAGTCCTATTTTTTACTTATTGCACTACATGTATGCATACGCTTTGATGTATCATTTAAATAACAATGTACACATTAGCTCATTATTGCATTCCTTTATCTTTTTCCCTGTCTGCTTATTTACGACAAATTGCACCCGTACATTCTGATACGACCAGTGCGCCAGGGGCTTCAGTGTACCCCATAACACGGCATGAAAAGTCCGAACACTTTCGACAGTGCGGCACCCCGAACTTATAGCATTATATGCATCAGCTCCGAATCATGTCTTGGGTCAATAGTTGGGTTTGCCCGGCTCCCATGTTTTGGTACCTTACGTTCCGCTATATCGGCTAAGGTAGCACTGGGAGAACTACTGCGATTGTGTCCCGGTTCTTCCGGACGAGCACCTCAGTAGAGAAAGCCGAAAACTGACTGTCATGATGCGGCGAGATTTTTTCCGCTTCGGGCGAGGAGTCGGCCTTGTCCGATTTAGGCGTACATAGCGCCCCAAGTTCGGCCTTCCGAATACTAGGGGCTTCGCCAAAATTTAAAATTGTAGACTTCTATGGCTAAGTGAGAGTGATAAAGCTTTATAGTCCGATTGCCTGGTTCGTTGTGCTGAACACCTCCTTCGAAGGACCCAAAACTGGGATAAAGAGTGATCAGGTTTATCCCGAACACCTCAGTACTAGTTACATGGGGGCAGAAGCCGACGACTCGCCAACTCTCAAATTTTATAAACGGCCGCACAGAAGGTAATATTTTAAATTAGCAAGCGTTACATAGCGCACATGAACTCGTTTCATATTACAGGATCACATGAGTACATTCATTCAAATATTACATCCTTAGCACATTCCTCTACCACAAGGCGAGCACCCTTCAGGACACTGTCATAATACTTTTCGGGGTGGCGATGCTCCTTGCCCTCCGGCGGCCCCTCCTTCACCAGCTTTTCGGCGCACCCTCAATGCAGACGGACCGCTTTATGACTTCAAGCCGTGGGCAGGCGTTCACAAGTCGCCTTACCAGGCCGAAATAGCTGCCAGGCAGGGGCTCGCCAGGCCACATCCGGACTATGAGGCCCTTCATGGCCAGTTCGGCCGCCTTGTGAAGCTCGACCAGTTGCTTCAACTGGTCGCTCAAGGGCATCGGATGTTCGGTCCCAGTATACTGAGACCAGAACAACTTCTCCGTCGAGCTCCCTTCCTCGGCCCGGTAGAACTCCGCGGCATCCGACACACTGCTGGGTAGATCTGCGAACGCTCCTGGAGAGCTCCGAATTCGGGTAAGTAAAAGGAAAGTTTCCTTCACATGCTTGCTTTGCATAATGAATGCCTTACCCGCCGCTATCTTCTTGACCGCCTCAATTTCCTGGAGGGCCTTTTGGGCTTCGGCCTTGGCATTTTGTGCGTTCTCGAGGGCCTTCGCAAGCTCGGACCCTTGCGTCTTAGAGTCACGCTCCAAGGACTCGTACTTCTTGACAAACTCCTGGAGCTCTTGCTGAACCTCGCCGATTCGGGCCTCTTGCTTCTCGCGCTCGGCGCGCTCCTTGGCCGCTTTGCCTTCGGCCTCGGACAACGCCTTCTTCAGGGCCGCCACTTCGGTCGTGGCCCCTAGCAAAATTCATGACGATCATGTGATCTAACAAACCACCTTCCTTTTTCTTTATCAATAAATAGACGGGGTATTACTTACCTTTGTTCTCTTTGAGCTGCCTCTTGGTAAGGCCGAGCTCTTCCTTGGACCGCTCAAGGTCCCGCTTCAGTGCGACGACCTCCGCCGTGCGAGCGGCAGCGGCCAGCAGCGAAGCCTGCTTATTCACATGGACATATTTTGATTAGACTCCTGTGATTATTATTTGATCCTCTGTTCGGCCTTTCTTTGCGAACACCGAACAGAGCATCAGGGGCTACTGTCTATGCTGTGAAATTTTCTCATAATTTGATTACTTACCACAAAGCCTGTTAGGAGGCTGACACAGGCTTCAGTCAGTCTGCTTTTGGCGGACTAAACCTTCTTGACCACCGCACTCATGATAGTGCGGTGCTCTTCGTCAATGGAAGCGCCACGAAGCGCTTCCAGCAAATTGTCCGATGCCTCTGGATGGACAGGGGCCATCGGCACAGATGGCTTGCCCCCCTTGGTGAGGGGTCGCCTGACAGAATCCGGAACCACTGCAGGTTCCGGCGCAGTATTCGGCTGGGGGCTAGACTTGCGGCCCCCGGCATTAGGGCCCATGGGAGTTTTTCCCCTAGCATTAGGTTCCGGCCCAGCGCCTGGAATGTCGCCTTGGAGCGCCTCCAGAACTGTCTCCCCTTGGTTAAGTGCCCTTTGAGACAACACCTCGATGTCGTCCGTAGGGTGGGGGGAGGAGGCGGTCGGAGTGAATCGTTGTTCATCTCCGACGGGCCCAAAGACTCCTCCGAAGAGGATACGTCGATATGGGCTTTGGAGGGGCTGCATGATCATGTTCGGCATGATAAGAAGCAATAAAATAAAACATACCAAGAACTATTATGGTATCTAGATACTTACGACTTCGCCAGGGGCTTGTCCCTGGGCAACCACTCCTCGTCGCTGTAAGCGGCTGTTGTGGAGTAGTCCGGAAGGAGGGTCCTTCCCTTCTTGGACCCTTCGGCCTCCCCATATGGGGCGGCCTTCCTTTTCTTGTCTCCCCCGGCTGGGGGGGACCTTCCTCCTCCTCGTTCTCGTGGGAGGAGGGCGCCTTGGAGTTATCGGACGATGATTCCGATACAACCTTGCGCCGGAGACCTTTCCTGGTCCCTGCGGCATTCTCCTTGGCCTTCTTCTCCGGCGCCTCATAGGGCGCCGGAACCAGCATCTCCGTTAAGAGAGTCTGTGCTGGATCTTCCGGCAGTGGAGTCGGACAATCGATCCGCTCCGCTGTCGCTACCCAGTCCTATTAAAACGGCGTGGAGACTCAGATCCCTCACACAATTATACTTGGGAAAGGAACATTTTGTGAGATATAAGGAGCTTACCGGATTGGCAGGGCGCTTTGCGCTGAGTCCGCGATCCTCGGTAAGGGGAGGAGGTACCTCGGCGGCCTTGAACAGCACCTTCTAGACGTCTTTGTGCGTTGTGCCGAAAAGCTCTCGCAGCGTCTGGTGCTCGGCCGGGTCGAACTCCCACATATTGAATGCCCGTCTTTGACACGGGAGGATCCGGCGGAAGAGCATGACCTGGACCACGTTGACAAGCTTGATTTTCTTGCTTATCATGTTTTTAACACATTTCTGGAGTCCGGTCAGCTCCACCGATGAACCCCAGGATAGGCCCTTCTCTTTCCAGGAGGTGAGCCGCATGGGGATGCCGGATCGAAATTCGGGGGCCGCCACCCAGTTGGTGTCGCGCGGCTCGGTGATGTAGAACCACCCTGATTGCCACCCCTTTACGGTCTCCACATAGGAGCCTTCGAGCCAGGTGACGTTGGGCATTTTGCCCACCATGGCACCTCCGCACTCCGCTTGCTGGCCGACCACCACCTTCGGTTTAACGTTGAAGGTCTTCAGCCATAGGCCGAAGTGGGGCTTGATGCGGAGGAAGGCCTCGCACACGACGATAAACGCCGAGATGTTGAGGATGAAATTAGGGGCCAGATCATGAAAATCCAGCCCGTAGTAGAACATGAGCCCGCGAACAAATGGGTGAAGGGGAAATCCCAGCCCGCGGACGAAGTGGGTGAGGAATACAACCCTCTCGTGGGGTTCTGGAGTAGGGACGATCTGCCCCGCGTCTGGGAGCTGCTGCGCGATGTCTGCGACCAGGTATCCGGCTTCCCGGAGCTTCGTGATGTTCTCCTCCGTAACGGAGGAGACCATCCACTTGCCTCCCGCTCCGGACATGTTTGGAGTGGTTTTGCAGAGAAAATGCGAACTTGGGCGCTGGAGCTCGAGTGCGCGAGAATGGATGGGCAGGGAAGAAGAAGGCGTGGGTAAAAAGGAGGAGTCCTTGTCCCTTTATAAGGGCGATAGAAACTGTGCGCCTCCCCACTCGCCTGGTAAACTCGCTTATTCCCCAAGCGCCATGATTGATGCCGCGGATGGGTTACCCACACCCGTATTGATGAGAATCCCGTGATAAGGGGACACGATCTCTGCTTCGACAAGACGTGCCAAGAAAACCGCCTCGCAATATGTGCAGTAGGTGGTTGAGAAAAACGGTTCGAATAGTGACCGGGCCATGGCGTGATGTCACGTTATGAAAAGTTGTCAGCAGATTAGATTTGTGGAAATATTATACTCTCTATGGTGGTATGTGGAATTTGTTTTGCAGAGCCGGACACGATCCTTGTGTTCGAAATCTTCTATGGAGTATTCGGAGAAAGAACCCGCCTTGCAATGCCGAAGACGATCTGCGCGCCGGACTCATCGTCATTGAAGCCTGGTTCAGGGGCTACTGAGGGAGTCCTGGATTAGGGGGTCCTCGGACAGCCGGACTATATACTTTGGCCGGACTGTTGGACTATGAAGATACAAGATTGAAGACTTCGTCCCGTGTCCGGGTGGGACTCTCCTTGGCGTGGAAGGCAAGCTTGGCAATTCGGATCTGTGTAACCCTAGCCCCCTCCGGTGTCTATATAAACCGGAGGGTTTAGTCTGTCGGACAAGAACAATCATAATCATAGGCTAGCTCCTAGGGTTTAGCCTCTACGATCGTGGTAGATCAACTCTTGTAATACTCATATCATCAAGATCAATCAAGCAGGAAGTAGGGTATTACCTCCATCGAGAGGGCCCGAACCTGGGTAAACATTGTGTCCCCCGCCTCCTGTTGCCATCCGCCTTAGACGCACAGTTCGGGACCCCCTACCCGAGATCCGCCGGTTTTGACACCAACACCTGCGCCTACATTTCTATTGTCAAACTGCTATGGCTAAGTGAGGGTGATAAATCCACATAGTCCGATTGACTGGTTCGTTGTGCTAAACACCTCCTTCATGGACCAAAATCTTGGGTCAAGAGTGTTTAGGTTTCAACCCGAACACCCCCGTACTACCTACGTGGGGGCTGAAGCCGACGACTGGCCAACTCTCAGATTTAGTAAAACGGCCGCACAGGAGGCAAAATTTTAAACAAACAACAAGCATTATATTACATATCAGCTTTGTTTCATAATACAGGACGGGATAACAAGAATGTTTTCATTCAAAGATAATGTCTTTTGCACACTGGCCCTCTACAATGCAGGATCCCTTCAGGACACCATCAAAATACCGCTCGGGCGTGCGGTGCTCCTTGCCCGCGGGCGGTCCCTCGGTCGCGAGCTTGACGGCGTCCATCTTCGCCCACTTCACCTTAACACGGGCGAAGGCCATCCGCGCACCTTTGATGCAGACCGACCGCTTGATGGCATCAAGCCGAGGGCAGGCATCGACCAGCCGCTTCACGAGCCCGATGTAGCTGTTGGGTAAGGCTTCGGCAACCCACAAACGGATTATCAAATCCTTCATGGCCGATTCGGCCACCCTATGCAGTTTGGTCAGCTGTTTCAGCTGATCGCTAAAGGGCACCGGATGCTCTGGTGCAAGGTATTGCGACCAGAATAGCTTCTCCGTGGAACTCCCCTCTTCGGCTCAGAAGAACTCCGCAGCATCAACAACACTGCACGGCAGATCCACAAACGCTCCTGGAGAACTCCAAATCCAGGTCAGTAAGAGGTACCTTTTCTTCACATACTTGCTCTGCATAATAAAGGCCTTACTCGCCGCGATTTTCTTGGCCTCCTGGATTTCCTGGAGGGCGCCCTGGGCTTCAACCCGGGCCTCTTCTGTGCTTTGGCGGGCCTTCGCAAGTTCGGACTCTTGGTCCGCAAACTTGCGCTCCAAGGACTCGCATTTCTTTACGGTGTCCTGGAGCTCCTGCTAGGTCTCCCCAACCCTTGCTTCGTGTTTTTCGCGGGCGGCTTGTTCCTTTGCCGCTCTCTTCTGGGCCACGGCCAGCACGTTCTTGAGGGTCTCCACCTCGGACGCCGCTCCTACGAAATATCATGACAACATGATCAACACAAATAATTCACATCTTTCTAGATCTGAATAGGCCATTGCATACCTTGCCGGTCCTCTAGTTGTTTTTTCACACGCCCGAGCTCTTCCTCGGCCCGCTCCAGACTCTGCTTCAGTTTGGAGACTTTGGCAGAATGGGAGGTCGCAGCTAGCATCGACGCCTGCTTATTCACATAGACATGTATGGTTAGTCTCCTGCGAAAATTATTTGATCCTCTGTCCGGCTTTTCTTTTCGAACACCGGACAGAGTCTCAGGGGCTACTGTCTATACTATGACATTCTTTTTGCATAAATACGCCGCATACCTCAAAGCCTGTTAGAAGGCTGGTGCAGGCTTCGGTCAGTCCGCTCTTAACGGACTGAACCCTTTCAACCACCGTACCCATGAGGATACGGTGTTCCTCAACAATGGAAGCACTTTGCAGTGCTTCCAATAGAGTATCCGGTGCCTCTGGATAGACAGAGGTCACCGGCGGAATAGGTGCACCTCCTTCTTTCAAAGGAGGCTGCTTGCCTGATTCCGGAGCCGTATGGGCCTCCAGAATAGTATTCAGCTGGGGGCCGAATTGGATATGGCCCCCATCGCCAGTCTCCAGGGGGATTTGCTCCCCCATGTGTCCGGCGGCCGAGGTATCATCCTCTAGCGCCACCATGACGGCCTCATGTGCCTCCCACCGACATAGGAGGGTCCTTCGGGACAACACTTCAGCGCCGTCCGTAGTCTTGGGGGAGAAGGCGGGCCGAGGCGACCCACTGTCCATCACCTTGGGATCCAGCGAATTCCCCGAAGATGAGGATCGCTGGAGGTGGGAACGAGCCGGACTGCAGAGCATGATTCAACATGTTAAAACCATGAAGTAAAGGAGCTGGATATATGTGTGCGTCAGTGCCTTTGAGTACTTACGATTCGGCCAGGTGCCTCGGCCTGGGATGCCACTCAGAGCTACTATTGGTGTCCAATGCGGAATCATCCGCAATGGATACCTTCTTCCCTCTCTTGGACGCCTCTGCCTCCAGATTTGTGGACGCCGCCCTTTTCTTCCTTCCCCCCTCAAGGGTGAATTGCTTTCCTCCTCCTGCACGTCTCTCTCGACGGGGGAGGAGTGGGTTTCGGCGTCTTCGGATGTCGCGTCCGAAGTGCCTTTACAACGAAGGCCGCCTCTGCCCGCCTGGCCCTTCTTCTTGTCCTTCTCCGGCGCCTGGTAGGGCGTTGAAACCAGCATCTTCGTCGGAAGAGGGATAGCTGGGTTTTCGGGCAGTGGAGCCGGACACTGAATCCGCTCCGCCTTCTTAATCCAGCCATGAAAGGACAAATAGAGAAGCTTAAACATCTTCCTTGAATGTACCGGTGAAGGATACACCTTGAAATATGCAAAACTTACCGAACTGGCGGGATGGGTCAGGTTGTACCCACGGTCCTCGGTCGTCTACGGCCACCTCTCATTGGCCTTAAAAAGCACCTTCCAGATGCCTTCGTGTGTAGCGCCGAAGAATTGTTGCAAGGTCTGGTGCTTGGCTGGATCGAACTCCCACAAATTGCAAGTCCGGCTTTGGCAAGAAAGGGTCCGGCGAAAAAGCATCACCTAGATCACATTGACAAGCATGATGTTCTTGTCCACCATGCTCCTGATGCGCGTCTGCAGCACGGACACCTCATCCGACGACGCCCAGTCCAAGCGCTTTTCTAGCCAGGAGGTAAGCCGCATTGGGGCCCTGGATTTGAATTCGGGAGCTGCAGCCCAGGTGGTGTCGTGGGGCTCTGTGACGTAGAACCACTGCTGCTGCCACCCTTTGACAGTCTCCACGAAGGTGCCTTTGGGCCACGTGACTTTGGACATTTTGCTGACCATAGCGCCTCCACACTCTTGGCGATCCACCACCTTCGGCTTCACATTGAAGGTCTTCAGCCACAATCCGGAGTGGGGTGGGATGCGGAGGAAGGCCTCGCACACGACAATAAATGCCGAGATGTTGAGGAAGGAGTTTGGGGCCAGATCATGGAAATCTAGCCCCGTAGTAGAACATGAGTCCGCGGACGAATGGGTGGAGAGGAAACCCTAACCCACAGACGAAATGGGGAATGAACACCACCCTCTCATGGGGCTTCGGGGTGGGGATGATCTGCCCCTTGGCCGGAAGCCGGTGGGCGATTTCCTGGGCCAAGTACCCTGCCTCCCGAAGCTTCGTGATGTCCTTCTCCATGACGGAGGAGGCCATCCACTTGCCCTGCGCCCCGGATTCGAACATGGCTGGAGTGCTTCCTTGAGGCGGAAAGGATGGAAGCTTGGGCGCTGGAGCTCGAGAATGGTGGGCAGAGAGAAAGAAGGCGTGGGTGAAAGGGTGAATCCTTATCTCTTTATAAAGGCAGCGAATATCAAGTGCCTCCCCATTCGCCTTAAAACTCGCCTATTCCCCAAGGGCCATGCAGGCGGCGCGGTTGGATTACCCACGCCCGTATTGATGAGAATCCCGCAATAAGGGGACACAATCTCTGCTTCGACAAGACGTGCCAATGAAAACTGCATCTCAAAACATGGAGTGGGAGGCTAAAAACGGTTCAAAATAATGACCGGGCAGGGACGTGATGTCTCGCTACAAAAGTTGTCAGTAGATGGGATCCATGAAATATTATACTCTCTACGGTTGTGTGTGGTACTTGTTTTGCAGAGCCGGACACGTTTTCTATGTTTGAGGATTGCTTTGGAGTATTCGGAGGAGGAACCTGCCTTGCAATGCCGAAGACAATCTGCGTGCCGGACACATCATCATTGAAGCCTGGTTCAGGGGCTACTGAGGGAGTCCTGGATTAAGGGGTCCTCGAGCGTCTGGGCTATGTGACGTGGGCCGGACTAATGGGCCATGAAGTACGAGACAGAAGGCTTCCTCCCATGTCCGGATGGGACTCTCCTTTGCGTGGATGGCAAGCTTGGTGTTAGGATGTGAAGATTCCTTTCTCTGTAAACCGACTCTGTACAACCCTAGGCCCCTCCAGTGTCTATATAAACCGGAGGGTTTAGTCCGTAGAGGCAATCACAATCATACAGGCTAGACATCTAGGATTTAGCCATTACGATCTCGTGGTAGATCAACTCTTGTAATCCTCATATTCATCAAGATCAATCAAGTAGGAAGTAGGGTATTACCTCCATCGAGAGGGCCCGAACCTGTGTAAACATTGTGTCCCCCGTCTCCTGTTACCATCGACCTTAGATGCATAGTTCAGGACCCCCTACCCGAGATCCACCAGTTTTTACACCGACAACGAGCTTTTCACATATTGATCTTTGCTTTGTTACTTTTCCGTTGCCACTGTTACGATTGCTACAAAAACTACTACTGTTACTTTTGCCACCGTTACCGTTACTTCCATACTACTTTGCTACTAAATATTTTGTTGCATATATTAAGTCTTTCAGGTGTGGTTGAATTGACAACTCAACTGCTAATACTTGAGAATATTCTTTGGCTCCCCTTGTGTCAAATCAATAAATTTGGGTTGAATACTCTACCCTCGAAAACTGTTGCAATCCCCTATACTTGTGGGTTATCAAGGTTGCCATGCGTTTATTTGTTTGTATGCTCAACCCCTTAGTGCAAGAGAACGTCACGTTATATTCAGGGGCGGACCCAGGAAAAAAATGAGAGGGGGCAATAATGTATGGCCATATTCGAATTAACAATGCGGTCGGCCATGTAAATTGGAACCACAATCACTTCATTCTCCATGAGCTAACCAAATCCATGAAAGAAAAAAAGTATCAATTTGAAACAAAATGACTTACATCGGTATGTCAATATCTTGTTCTGAAGTTGCATAAGAGAACATTGATGTGTTGCCTAACAATCTAACCAACAACCTGGAAGAAGAAAAACCATTTTCAAACGAAGGGAGAATGAAAAATATTGAAGGATGCCTTTATACAAGCGAAAAAGAGCGTTTAGTACATTGCCTTTTGCTTTGTCCCACGGCGATTTTTCACCTCTTGAGAACATTTGATTATCACTTCATTAGGAAAAAATAGCAATCGCTTTTCTACAAATCAAATACGATTATGGTTCATACCAATCGACACTAAAATGTTGATTGATCGTCACAATTGTCTTTTGCTTAAACTTTATAGGACGAGGCAGATTTCCTCATGCCGATTGGGATTGTAATATGCAATCATCTTGCTGCGAACTAGTAAGAATAGATGATCTGAATGTAATTTTGAGTGTGTCAGTCTAGACTAAAGTTTGGTACTAAATTTAAATCTTATGAGAAAATTGTTTGAACCAATCTAGTCATCTAAATCAGTAAGTTATACACATAAATTGATGATGCTATTATGGTTTGTATACACAGGAATTGCAAACGAACAATTTGTTTTTTGAAAAGGAAGAACCCTAATGATCTACTATACGTCTTACTTGATGTCAGTTAGAATGCTGAAATTGCAGAATCGGTGATGAGGTTGTGTTGCGGAGTCGGCGTGCAAGCGCGAGAGACAGGCAACGGCAAGTCACTGATTGCCGGCAGCGAGCGGCAGGATTGGGGCGGTTGCCCAGCTGCCCTATCGTGCGTTCGCTACTTTTTTTTGAAGCATCAAGACTTTATTCCTCAAATCAAAGACAGATCGTTAATAATAGCATGAGAAATAAAGTCCGGGATATTAGCTTCCCAAAAGGAGGAAGATCTATTGCTAAAAGAGTGGCTGGCTAATATATGAGCAGCCTCATTAGCTTCACGAAAACAGTGGGAGTATTCTGCATTGGCAAAGTCGAGAGCAAGCTCTCTGCATTCCAGATCGTGGCTATATTGGATGCCGTATAGTCTTGATTCAGCACTGATTCCACCACGAAACTGCTATCCGATTCAACTTGAACTTTGTTGCATCCAATCCTGCCGGCTAGATTCAACTTGAACTTTGTTGGATCCCGTTCGCAACTTTTTGTGTGTCGCGTGGATGTGCATCGGGGGTCTAGGGCCGCACTGATCCATAACGTAGCTTGTTTCTTGGTGGTGGGCTTCTATAGAAGTATACATGGGCTTCTGAAAATAAACAAGAAATTGGGCTGAGCGGGGGCAAAGTAATGGGCCGAGTGGGGGCACACGTAGCTTGGCACGATCAGTCGAGCCGTACGAGGAAAAATCGAGTGGGGGCAGCTGGCCCCATGACCTTCAACGTGCGTCCGCCCCTGGTTATATTGCCCCTTATGATAGCAACCTTTGTTATGCAGTCTGTCGCTTTTATTGCTTTGCCATCACAAGTTCGTATAACGCTCAATTTTCTCTTACACTAAATGATCTAACACTTTTAGAAGCAATTTTTATTGCCTTATTGCACCGATGACAACTTACTTGAAGGATCTTGCTCAACCTTAGGTAGGTATGGTGGACTCTTGAAAATAAGATTTGGGTTTAAGGATTTTTGGATGCACAAGTAGTATCTCTACTTGGTGCGGAATTTTTGGCTAGCAAAGATGGGGGGCAAGCACCACATGTTGAAGGATCTATGACAATATGACTTCTATGTGAATATGAGCAAACATAAATCATTACATTGTCTTCCTTGTCCAACATCAACAATTTTGGCATATAATATTTTGATGGGGGCTCACAATCACAAAAGATTTCTAGGATAGTATATTTGCATGTGAAAGTTCTCTTCCTTACACTAATTATTCGTGAATTGCTTGTATGACCAATATTGTGATTGTCAAGCCTCAAAAGATTTCACTTTCTAAACCCAATGTGAAGCTACCACTAGGCATGATATGATTTTAACTTCATGACATTCAATGTATTCAACAATTTACTCATAGATATAAGTGAAGCACAAGAGTAATTCCATCGAAAAGAGCTTTGTAGACGGGATGTGAATGCCGCTTACTTAGCCTCCCTGGCAATTATTTGAGGACTCTATTTTATTTAAAACTTTCAGATCTAAGTATTTTATTAAAACAGCAAGCAAAATGAAAATAAAATGACATTCTAATAATAGCACACAACATGTGAAGAAGCAAAACTTAGGCTCAACCGATACTAACCAATAATTGTTGAAGAAGAAAGGTGGGATGCCTACCGGGGCATCCCCAAGCTTAGATGCTTGAGAATTCTTGAATATTATCTTGGGATGCCATGGGCATCCCCAAGCTTGAGTTTTTGTGTCTCATTAGTTCTTCTCATATCATGGTTTTCCTAAATCTCAAAAGCTTCATCCACACAAAACTCAACAAGAACTCGTGAGATAAGTTAGTATAAACCAATGCAAAAACCTTATCATTCTCTACTGTAGCAAATCACTAAAATTATTATTCAACATTGCATACTAAATGTCTCTGCATATTTAATACTCCTATCCTCAAATAGAATCATAAAACAAGCAAACATATGCAAACATAACAGCAATCTGCCAAAACAGTACAGTCTGTAAAGAATGCAAGAGTATCAATACTTATTCAACTCCAAACATTATGAAAATTTACCACACTGTAGATAATTTATCAGAGCTTATTATGCAAAAAGCTTCAACATTTTATCACACTCTGACTTTTCTAGGGAATTTTTGTAACGGCGGTAAACTTTCTGTTTTCAAACAGCAACATATAGACTTGCAAAATAAGCATAGTAAAGGCTGTCATTGCCACTTTTATTAAAATAAAAGATGCAAAACATTATTCTAAATAAAATCAAGAAAATCCTAACAAAATAAATTGACGCTCCAAGCAAAACACATATCATGTGACGAATGAAAACATAGCTCCAAGTGAGGTTACCGATAATGTTGGAGACGAAAGAGGGGATGCCTTTCGGGGGATCCCCAAGCTTAGTTGCTTGGATCTTCCTTGAATATTACCTTCGGGTGCCTTGGGCATCCCGAAGCTTAGGGTCTTGTCACTCCTTATTCTCCTCATATCGACATCTTACCCAAAACTTGAAAACTTCAATCACACAAAACTTAACGGAACTTTGTGAGATAGGTTAGTATGATAAAGGGCAAACCATTCCACTTTTGGTACTGTCAAAGACAAAACTCATAATTGTTCTCACACAATGCCTACTATACCATATCATTTCCACAATTTATATTGAACAATATAAGACATAGAAACTAGAAGACAAGCAAACTATGCATTGAAAACAGAATCTGTCAAAAACAGAACAGTCTGTAGTAATCTGTACTCAAACCATACTGCTGCTACTCCAAAACTTCTGAAAATTTAGGACCACGTGAGAAATTTGTATATTGATCTTCTGCAAAAAGAATCAACTCAAAAGCACCCTTCTATTAAGAATGAGAATTATTTTCGTGAGCGCAGAAGTTTCTGTTTTTCAACAAGATCAAATCAACTATCACCCAACATGATCCCAAAGGCTTTACTTGGCACTTTATTGAAACAAAAGCTATAAAACATGATTACTACAGCAGCCTTATCATGTGAATACGCAAAAACAGTAGGTAAAAGTGTTGGGTTGTCTCCCAACAAGCGATTTTCTTTAATGCCTTTTAAGCTAGGCATGATGATTTCAATGATGCTCGCATAAAAGATAGGAGTTGAAACATGAAGAGAGCATCATGAAGCATATGACTAGCACATTTAGGTCTAACCCACTTCCTATGCATAGGTATTTTGTGAGCAAACAACTTATGGGAACAAGAATCAACTAGCATAGGAAGGCAAAACAAGTGTAACTTCAAAACAATCAACACATAGAGAAGAAACTTGATATTATTGAGATATGTAAGAGCATAAGTTCTCTTCTCATAATAATTTTCAGAGGCATCATGAATGGATTCAACAATATAACTATCACATACAACACTCTTTTCATGATGCACAAGCATAGAAGATTTATCACTCTTTATGGCATACATGTCATCATAATAATCATCATAGATAGCAACTTCAGTGTCATAATCAATTGAAACCTCTTCCAAAATAGTAGATGTATCACTAAATAAAGTCATGACCTCTCCAAATCCACATTCATCAATATTGTAATAAGATTAAACACCCTCCAAAATAGTGGGATCACTACTACCTAAAGTTTACACTCTTCCAAACCCACTTTCATAAATGTAATCATCATAAATAGGAGGCATGCTATCATCATAATAAATTTTCTTATCGAAAGTAGAAGGAATCAAAGGATCATATTCATTAAGCAAAGCATCCCCAAGCTTAGGACAAGCATTATATCCAGCGAATAAATCTTCAAACATATCATACTCATTAAACATAGCATCCCCAAGCTTGTGGCTTTGCATATCATCACAATAATTCTTATCAATAGCATGAATGGCACCAATAGTATAGCAAACATTATTATCATATTATTCCAAGCAAGTGCTAAAAGATTTTCAAGATCATAATGGATATCATTGTCTTCCCAATCATAATCATCACAACAAGCAATAGGCATAGAAAAATCATCATCAATATCATCATCCTCCATCAACATATTTGATTCACTTTCATGAGGCACGATGGTGATGGGAGCCATATTATTTGGGAGAGATACCTTTTTACCTCTATTATTCCTTCTTTTCTTCTTCTTCACCACACCATATGTGGGTTTAATTAATTTTTTCAAGCTACTTGTTGAAGAGATTGATTGGATAGGAAGCTCCTCCTCGGTACCTGATTCATCATAATAAACACTAGGAGGATATTGGGAAATATTTTCCCTTTCATTAGTACTCTCTTCATACTCCATTTGTTTTCTTGTCTTTAAGTAGTTGGCAATATAAGGATTCTCAATGCAATTTACCGCACAAAACATATAAATTTCTTCTAGATCAAAATCAAGAAATCTCTCGAGATTAAATTTTGGAATACCCTTAGTTATACGTTTCATTTCTTCATACCCCAAAAGAAGACTAAGCTCTTTATGATGCTTAAGGGTAATCAAGTTATCACAATTTTTGGACACGATTTGATCATGAAAGAATTTGCATTGGAGATTTAAATGACCATGTTCATTGCAAAGTTCACAAGGATGGCGGAAAAAATTAAATCTTTCAGCACAATCATCTAGCCTCTCTTGCAACTTTTTCGTTTCTAAATATTTATGCTTCTTACAAAATCTATCTTCCCTTTTTGGTGTGCAAAGGCACTCCCAACTCACTCTGCAAAAGTGACATGCTCATAAGAAACATTTTTGTCATGACTTATGCAATCATCATTAGCATTTTGGATATTCAAAGAATTCACACTAACAACATTGCAATCATGCTCATCATTCAAATATTTTGTGCCAAGCATTTTATTGACTTCTTCTTCTAACAATTGAGCACAATTTTCCGAACCATCATTTTCAAGAAAGATATTATAAAGATGATCAATAATATGATGCAACCTAAATTCCATTTTTTGTAGTTTTCTTTTATAAACCAAACTAGTGATAAAACAAGAAACTAAAAGATTCAATTGCAAGATCTAAAGATATACCTTCAAGCACTCACCTCCCCGGCAACGGCGCCAGAAAAGAGCTTGATGTCTACTACGCAACTTTATTCTTGTAGACACGTGTTGGGCCTCCAAGCGCAGAGTTTTGTAGGACAGTAGCAATTTTCCCTCAAGTGGATGACCTGAAGATGGTCTCTCTCAAACGACCCTGCAACCAAATACAAGAAATCTCTTGTGTCCCCAACACACCTAATACAATGGCAAATTGTATAGGTGCACTAGTTCGGCGAAGAGATGGTGATAAAAGTGTAATATGGATGGTAGAAATATATTTTTATAATCTGAATAAATAAAAACAACAAGGTGGCAAATAGTAAACGGGCACAAAAACGGTATTTCAATGCTTAAAAACAAGGCCTACGGTCCGTACTTTCACTAGTGCAATCTCTCAACAGTGCTAACATAGTTGGATCATATGATTATCCCTCAAAGTACAAAAAATAATCACTCCCGAGTTCCTATTAGCGGAGAACAAAAGATAGGAATTGTTTGTAGGGTACGAAACCATCTCAAAGCTATTCTTTCCGTTCGATCTATTCAAGAGTCCATACTAAAATAACACAGAGCTATTTTTTCTGTTTGATCTATCCTAGAGTCCATACTAAGATAACACCAAAGAAAGTTCATAATCATAATACTCAATCCACACAAGGAACTATAGAGAGACCCCGAAGTTTCTACCGGAGAAAAACGTGCATCAACCCCTATGCATAGATTACCCCAATATCACCGCGGGAATCCGCGAGTTGAATGCCATAACATATATCAAGTGAATCAATAAGATACCCCAATTGTCACCTCAAGTATTCATACCGCAAGATATATATCATGCGTTCTCATCTCTGAATATTCAATCCGATATGACAAAACTTCAAAGGGTAAAGATTCAATTCATCACAACAAGAGTATAGAGGGGAGAAACATCATATGATCCGACTATATTATAAAGACCATGATATAGATCACGAGAGAGAGAGATAAAACACATAGCTACTCGTACAAACCCTCAGCCCCGAGGGTGGACTACTCCCTCCTCATCGTGGTGGCCGCCGGGATGATGAAGATGGCCACCGGAGATGATTCCCCCTCCGACAGGGTGCCGGAACGGGTCTAGATTGGTTTACGGTGGCTACGAAGCCCTACGGCGGCAGAACTTCTGATCTATGTTAACCCCGAAGGTTTTCGGAATATTTGGGAATTTATAGTGCAAAGAGGGGTGCGGGAGGCCACCGAGGTGGGCACAACCCACCTGGGGCGCGCCCTGGTGGGTTGTGCCCCCCTCGGGGCACCCCCAGGTGCTGCTCTGGCCCATAAAAATCCACAAAAAGTTTTGCGGTGTTTGGACTCCGTTTGATATTGATTTTCTGCGATGTAAAAAACATGCGAAAATAGCAACTGGCACTTGGCACTATGTCAATAGGTTAGTCCCAAAAAATGATATAAAATGATTATAAAACATCTAAGAATGATAAAATAACAGCGTGAATACTTCATAAATTATATATACATTGGAGACGTATCAGAGCTCCGTGGTGAGAGAGGGTGAGGGTGTGGTGCATGTGAGGGGGTAAATATTGTGGGTGAAACGGTGGGTGGGTAACTTTGGCAATACAATAAACATTCAGCGCAACTGAAATTCATTAGTTATTCGGAAAAAATTCAGTTAGCTACATCACACCAAAAATGTAGTAAATAGTACACTTACCTTAAGTGAACAAAAAATGCACTAAAAAGCCCAGTTAGCTGGAGTGCACTAAAAATTCAGTTAGTTTTTCAACACTCAACAAAAATTCAGGTTAAATTGCCGTTCGAACAACCAACAAAAATCTGACTCAATGCAGTTTTAGTGTGTCAAAATATTTAGGGGCAATTCTTTTGGGGCTTATGTTGGCAGCTACCTATAAGCCTCAAAAGAACTGACCGTTAGTCCGACTGTAGTTAGTGTGTTAAAAAAATTACTCTCATTTAAAGTTTTATTTTGGTTCACTATGTTGGTGTTAGAAATAATAGGTATATATTGGCGGTATATATAAACTTGGAGGAACTTGTAGATCTCTGGACCTAATATGCTTGACTCTTTGCAATAATTTTACGATATCGAGGGAGTGATAGTTGATTGTGTGGATAAATGGTCAACGTTTAGCATTGAATATCGGTGTTTAGGTTCATGGGGCCGTGCATTCATTAGTTTACATAAAAGTGGAAGCCGCTGGTATTAGCAATGAGGTCGGAGTTAAAGGCATCTTAAAGTGACTAATCATGTTGTGTAAGGCCGAGGGCGCGAGACGAGTTTATGTTCTTTGACCTCCTCTCCTAGGGGTGCGGGGGTTGTGTTTTCTTCGGGTCAGTTATTACACTCTTGCAATAAATATTTGAGTTCTTTATGACTAATGTGAGTTTATGGCCTTTTAGGTACTTCCACCTATCCATATTTTGCTAGCATGTACGCTATCATGCATTGCCTACTCTCACCTTGAGACATGGTGAATACTTCACCGTGCATCCAAACTCAGTGGGAGAACTTCGTTCTCCTGCACATAAAACATGTATCTCCTCAAAACAATCAGCATACCTAGTTATTATGGCATTTTCATAGCCATTCTGAGATATATTGCGATGCAACTTTCATTGTTACTTTACATGACTTGAGTTTTCATTATTATTTGCTTATTACAATCATATAGAGCCGACATGGTCTATGTGGCAAGGCCACCTTTCATCATTGTTTACATATTATGCTAGATCATTGTACATCCTGGTACACTGCGAGATGCATTCCTTTGTAGTCATCATATTTTCTAAGTTGTGAGTAAATAAAAATGTGATGTTTTCTAGAGTGTGCCTGTACCTGTGAGGAAAGAAAAAAAAAAGAGCCAAAGAGCCAAAAGAAAAAAAGAAATGAAAAAAGAGAACAAAGAGAGAGAGGGGGCACACTACTATCTTTTACACACACTTGTGCTTCAAAGTAGCCCCATGTACTTCATATAGAGAGTTTTCATATATTTCATTGTCATACGTGTAAAAAAAATATTTTACTTAGCTATGAAATTATCCCAACAAAATTCTCGAGGAATTTAAACCCTTTTGCAGGAAATGGCAGCATTTATCTAAAAAGGGAGCGGTAGGTGTTAGTTGACTGAAAATTATATTTGTCAATTTTCTTAGGGTGAAGCGTAAGCACAATATGGAAAAAAAAGGAAGGCTGACCGCTCCTATGCCACCGTCTTGCTGAACTGCACACACCACATTGAAACGTCGGCCGATGACATGCCACTCATCCATCCTGCTGCAATCCTGCTGCACTGCACACACCATGCCACTCATCCATCCTGCTGCATTGCACACACCACCTTCATCCACAGGCTGTGTCTCCGTGCATGCATGCTAGCCTAGCTATCCTTCCTAGAAGCTTTTCTTTTGCTTCACTTCACGAATCAGACGAGCGACCTAAATGTGCACATGTAGGTTCACGCTAGTAGAGAGAACGTATGTAATAGCAACAGGTCTAGATTACTCCGATTCGTGCTGAATATGGCATGCATGTAGAATACCTATTGGTATACGACATGCATAAAATATACTTACATACAATGCATGTTTGGAACGGGAGGATCCATGTACACAATGAAAACACTGCAGCCCAAATAGTTTGCTCTCCCACCAGCAACCACGTATCTAGGCCAAGTCCTCGAAGGGGAGCAGCACCGGCGACACCAATGGCCACAAACCGCTAAAATAGGAATTAAAAAAAGTTTTCTAAGAAGCAATAGTGGAATTATCGCAAAAAATCTAAGGTAAATGAATTAATGACATTGGTAAAGAAAAAAGTAGAAAAAATGAAAACTAAAACAAAATCAACATAGTGAAGTTTTCTAAGAAAATATAAATTAGTGACATTGGTGTTATCCTTTAAGAAAAAATAGAATGAAATAAAATAAAAATTAATAACAAAATTTGCACACCGGTTACGTAAAATTATGATTTTTAATAATATGCAAGTGTAAGCATATAATAGTGGAATTTCTGCAAAAAAATGTCATAGGAATGAATGAATGACATTTCCATTACCCTTAAAAGCAAACAAAATGAAATAAAAGCTAAAACAAGACCAAAGTAATGAATTTTCCAAGGAAAAATGAATTAGTGGGATTTGTATTACCCTTTAAGAATAAAGAAAATGATATCAAAACTGAAACAAGATCAAAATAATAAAATTTTGTAAAGAAGAATGAATTAGTGGCATTGGTATTACCCTTTTAGAGAAAAACTAAAAACACTAAGACGAAATCAAAATCAAAATCAAATGATTTAGTTTTTTAAGGAATAATAAATTAGTGGAATTGGCACTACCCTTTTAGAAGAAACAAAATTAAAATAACCAAGTTTTTTATGGGAGAATAAATTAGTGGCATTCGTCTTACCCTTAAAGAAGAAAAGAAAATGAAATAAAAACTAGAATAAAATAATGACAAAATTTGCACACAATTTATAATTGAATTGCGCTTTAGTTAGTATGAAAGAATAAACATATAATAGTATTTTTTATGCAAGAAATGAAGCTTTCTAAGGAAAGAATGAATTAGTGGCATTGGTATTTGATCCATGGCTTCTCTATTCAAATCAAAATAATGAAGTTTTCTACAAAAGACTAAATTACTCGCAATGGAATTACCCTTTAAGACGAAAGAATATAATGACAAAATTTATAGATAATTTATGCAGAATTTGCGCTTTTTTATACTATGAATGAATAAGCATATAATTGTTGAATTTTTGCAAAAAAGAAGTTTCCTAAGAAGGAATGAATTATTGGCATTGGTATTATTTGTTGACGTAGCATGCAATTTCAAAAAAAAAATCTACGATCACGCAAGATCTATCTAGGAGATACATAGCAACGAGAGGGGGAGAGTGTGTCCACGTACCCTCGTAGACCGAAAGTGGAAGCGTTAGCTTAACGTGGTTGATGTAGTCGAACGTCTTCCCGATTGAACCGATCAAGCACCGAACGTACGGCACCTCCAAGTTCTGCACACGTTCATCTCGATGACGTCCCTCGAACTATTGATCCAGCAAAGTGTCGAGGGAGAGTTTTGTCAGCACGACGGCGTGGTGACGGTGATGGTGATGTGATCCGCGCAGGGCTTCGCCTAAGCACTAGGACAATATGACCGGAGGAGTAAACGGTGGAGGGGGCACCGCACACTGCTAAGAACAATTGATGTGTCTTAGAGGTGCCCCCCCCCCCCGCCCCGTTATATAAAGGAGGAAGATGGGAGGAGGCCGGCCTAGGGGCGCGCCAAGTGGGGGGAGTCCCACTTTGGACTCCTAGTCCAATTCGCCACCCTTCCTTCTATCGGAGGGGGAAAGGGGGAAGGGGAGGGAGAAGGAGAAGGAAAGGGGGCCGCCCCCCTCCCCTAGTCCAATTCGGACTCCCCCATGGGGGGGATGCACGCGCCACCCCCTTGTGGGCTGCCTTGCCTCCCTCCTATGGCCCATATGGCCCATATCTTCCCCCCGGGGGGTTCCGGTAATCCCCCTGGTACTCCGATATGTACCCGATACATCCCGAAACACTTCCGGTGTACGAATACTATCGTCCAATATATCAATCTTTACTTATCGACCATTTTGAGACTTCTCGTCATGTCCGTGATCTCATCTGGGACTCCGAACAATCTTCGGTCACCAAAACACATAACTCATAATACGAATCGTCATCGAACGTTAAGCGTGTGGACCCTACGGGTTCGAGAACTATGTAGACATGAACGAGACACATCTCCGGTCAATAACCAATAGCGGAACCTGGATGCTCATATTGGTTCCTACATATTCTACGAAGATCTTTATCGGTCAACCCATAATGACAATATATGTCATTCCCTTTGTCATCGGTATGTTACTTGCCCGAGATTCGATCGTCGGTATCTTCATACCTAGTTCAATCTCGTTACCGACAAGTCTCTTTACTCGTTCCGTAATACATAGTCCCACAACTAACTCATTTGTCACATTTCTTGCAAGGCTTATCATGATGTGTATTACCGAGAGGGCCCAGAGATGCCTCTCTGATACTCGGAGTGACAAATCCTAATCTCGATCTATGCCAACCCAACAAACACCTTCGGAGATACCTAAAGAGCATCTTTATGATCACTCAGTTGCGTTGTGACGTTTGATAGCACACAAGGTATTCCTCCGGTATTCGGGAGTTGCATAATCTCATAGTCAAAGGAATATGTATAAGTGATGAAGAAAGCAATAGCAATAAAACTTAACGATCATTATGCTAAGCTAACAGATGGGTCTTGTCCATCACATCATTCTCTTAATGATGTGATCCCGTTCATCAAATGACAACAAATGTCTATGGTTAGGAAACTTAACCATCTTTGATTAACGAGCTAGTCTAGTAGAGGCATACTAGGGACACTGTGTTTTGTTTATGTATTCACACATGTATCAAGGTTCCGGTTAATACAATTCTAGCATGAATAATAAACATTTATCATGATATAAGGAAATATAAATAACAATTTTATTATTGCCTTTAGGGCATATTTCCTTCAGTCTCCCACTTGCACTAGAGTCAATAATGTAGATTACATTGTAATGATTCTAACACCCATGGAGTCTTGGTGTTGATCATGTTTTGCTCGTGGAAGAGGCTTAGTCAATGGGTCTCCAACATTCAAATCCGTATGTATTTTGCAAATCTCTATGTCTCCCTCCTTGACTTGATCACCGATGGAGTTGAAGCGTCTCTTGATGTGTTTGGTTCTCTTGTGAAATCTGGATTCCTTCGCTAAGGCAATTGCTCCAGTATTGTCACAAAAGATTTTCATTGGACCCGATGCACTAGATATTACACCTAGATCGGATATGAACTCCTTCATTTGTTGCTTCTGAAGCAGCTATGTGCTCCACTTCACACGTAGATCCCGCCACGACGCTTTGCTTAGAACTGCACCAACTGACAGCTCCACCATTCAATATAAATACCTATCCGGTTTGCGACTTAGAGTCATCCGGATCAGTGTCAAAGCTAGCATCGACGTAACCATTTACGACGAGCTCTTTGTCACCTCCATAAACGAGAAACATATTCTTAGTCCTCTTCAGGTACTTCAGGATGTTCTTGACCGATGTCCAGTGATCCACTCTTGGATTACTTTGTTACCTCCCTGCTAAACTTATAGCAAGGCACACATCAGGTCTGGTACACAGCATTGCATACATGATAGAACCTATGGCTGAGGCATAGGGAATGACTTTCATTTTCTCTCTATCTTCTGCAGTGGTCAAGCATTGAGTCTGACTCAATTTCACACCTTGTAACACAGGCAAGAACCCTTTCTTTGACTGATCCATTTTGAACTTCTTCAAAACTTTATCAAGGTATGTGCTTTGTGAAAGTCCAATTAAGCGTCTTGATCTATCTCTATAGATCTTGATGCCCAATATATAAGAAGCTTCACCGAGGTCTTTCATTTAAAAATTCTTATTCAAGTATCCGTTTATGCTATCCAGAAATTCTATATCATTTCCAATCAACAATATGTCATCCACATATAATATTAGAAATGCTACAGAGCTCCCACTCACTTTCTTGTAAATACAAGCTTCTCCGAAAGTCTGTATAAAACCATATGCTTTGATCACACTATCAAAGCATATATTCCAACTCCGAGATGCTTGCACCAGTCCATAAATGGATCATTGGAGCTCGCACACTTTGTTAGCACCTTTAGGATCAACAAAACCTTCTGGTTGCATCATATGCAACTGTTCTTTAAAAAATCCATTAAGGAATGCAGTTTCGACGTCCATTTGCCAGATTTCATAATCATAAAATGCGGCAATTGCTAACATGATTCAGACAGACTTAAGCATCGCTACGGGTGAGATGGTCTCATCGTAGTCAACTGCTTGAACTTGTCGAAAACCTTTCGCAACAAGTCGAGCTTTGTAGACGGTAACATTACCATCAGCGTCAGTTTTCTTCTTGAAGATCCATTTATTCTCTATGGCTTGCCGATCATTGGGCAAGTCAATCCAAAGTCCATACTTTGTTCTCATACATGGATCCCATCTCAGATTTCATGGCTTCAAGCCATTTCGCGGAATCTAGGATCATCATCGCTTCCTCATAATTCGTAGGTTCATCATGGTCTAGTAACATGACTTCCAGAACAGGATTGTCGTACCACTCTGGTGCGGAACGTACTCTGGTTGACCTACGAGGTTCGGTAGTAACTTGATCTGAAGTTTCATGATCATCATCATTAGCTTCCTCATTAATTGGTGTAGGCATCACGGGAACGGTTTTTTGTGATGAACTACTTGTTGGGGAACGCAGTAATTTCAAAAAAAATACTACGCACACGCAAGATCCATCTAGGTGATGCATAGCAACGAGAGGGGAGAGTGTTGTCCACGTACCCTCGTAGACCAAAAGCGGAAGCGTTATGACAATGCGGTTGATGTAGTCGTACGTCTTCACGATCCGACCGATCCTAGTATCGAAGATACGGCACCTCCGCAATCTGCACACGTTCAGCTCGGTGACGTCCCACGAACTCTAGATCCAGCTGAGTGTCGAGGGAGAGCTTCGTCAGCACGACGGCGTGATGACGGTGATGATGAAGTTACCGACGCAGGGCTTCGCCTAAGCACTGCAATGATATGACCGAGGTGGAAATCTGTGGAGGGGGGCACCGCACACGGCTAAGAGATCAACTTGTGTGTCTATGGGGTGCCCCCCTCCCTCGTATATAAAGGAGTGGAGGCGGGGGAGGGCCGGCCCTCTCATGGCGCGCCCCAAAGGGAGTCCTACTCCCACCGGTAGTAGGATTCCCCCCTTCCCTAGTTGGAGTAGGAGAGGAAGGAAGGAGGAGAGAGGGAGAGGAAAGGGGGCGCCCCCCCTTCCCTAGTCCAATTCGGACCCAGGGGGAGGGGGCGCGCGGCCTACCCTGGCCGCCCCTCTCTCTCTCCACTAAGGCCCATATGGCCCATTAAACTCCCCGGGGGGTTCCGATAACCCCCCGGTACTCCGGTAATTGCTCGAACTCACCCGGAACCATTCCGAAGTCCAAACATAGTCGTCCAATATATCAATCTTTATGTCTCGACCATTTAGAGACTCCTCGTCATGTCCGTTGAAAGATCGAGGATGTCGCCTAGAGGGGGGAATAGGCGCTTTAAAAAAATGACGGTTTAGGCTTGAATAAATGTGGAATAAACCTAGCGGTTAATTTGTCAAGCACAAAACCTACAACAACTAGGCTCACCTATGTGCACCAACAACTTATGCTAAGCAAGATAAACAACTAAGTGATAGCAAGATATATGACAAGAAACAATATGGCTATCACAAAGTAAAGTGCATAAGTAAAGAGCTCGGGTAAGAGATAACCGAGGCACGCGGACACGACGATGTATCCCGAAGTTCACACCCTTGCGGATGCTAATCTCCGTTTGGAGCGGTGTGGAGGCACAATGCTCCCGAAGAAGCCACTAGGGCCACCGTAATCTCCTCACGCCCTCGCACAATGCGAGATGCCGTGATTCCACTAAGGGACACTTGAGGGCGGTCACCGAACCCATACAAATGGCAACCCTTGGGGGCGGTCACCGAACCCGTACACTTTGGCAACCCTTGGGGGCGGTCACCGGTACTCGTCAAATTGCTCGGGGCGATCTCCACAACCAAATCGGGGACCCCGACGCTTGCCCGGAGCTTTACACCACAATGATTGAGCTCCGAACGCCACCAACCGTCTAGAGCGCCCAAGCACCCAAGAGGAACAAGCTCAATGGTACCAAGCACCCAAGAGTAATAAGCTTCTCAACTTGTAACTTCCACGTATCACCGTGGAGAACTCAAAACGATGCACCAAATGCAATGGCAAGGTCACACGGAGTGCCCAAGTCCTTCTCTCTCAAATCCCACCGAAGCAACTAATGCTAGGGACGAAAATGAGAGGAAGAACAAGAAGGAGAACACCAAGAACTCCAAGATCTAGATCCACGGGGTTCCCCTCACATAGAGGAGAAAGTGATTGGTGGAAATGTGGATCTAGATCTCCTCTCTCTTTTCCCTCGAAAACTAGCAAGAATCCATGGAGGGATTGAGAGTTAGCAAGCTCGAAGAAGGTCAACAATGGGGGAAGAACACGAGCTCAAAGGATTAGGTTCATTGGGGAAGAAGACCCCCTTTTATAGGTGGGGAAAAATCCAACCGTTATGCTCACAGCCCGCACAGAGCGGTACTACCGCTCGTCCTCATGGTACTACCGCTAGGGGTAGCGGTACTACTGCTAAGGGTAGCGGAACTACTGCTTGCGAGTGGTCCTAAAAAAATACATCCGTGCCTACGACCGCTGGACTTGTGACGAGTTTTTGGTCCGGAGCGGAAGTAGCCATGGAAGTAGCCGCGGTAGTACCGCTCCAAGCGGTAGTACCGCTCCCACGAGCGGTAGTACCACTACAGCTTTTATAAGGACACCAAAACTAACACAACTTCTGCAAACGGACTCTGAATTCAACGAAACCAAGTTTGTTGGAAAGCTAGCGACAAGGGCTAACACAATCTTGATAGAAATAACAATAACAAGCAAATTAGAAAAGGCCCATAAGAAAATGGTGAGAACCCTTCCTCGAATAAGACCGGTAAAACCTCCAACACCGAAAATGCAATAGAAGAAGCATGTGAACTCCATTTTCGATGAACTCGAGCTTGTCATCAAGATGACCATAAGCTCTAAGACTCACAAAGAGAACCAAACAAGAACCAAGAAACATGGTGCAAGGATGCAATGGTTTGAGCTCTCTACTAACGATACAATCAAGCTACCAACTTGAGAGCCCCCCTTGATAGTACGACAAATGATCCTATAACCCGGTCTCCCAACTACCACCATGAGACCGGTAAAATAGAAAACCTATCAAGGGCAAACCTTTGCCTTGCCCATGATCCACTTGAGCTAGATGATGATGATCTTGTCCTCCTCAAAATGGACCACCTTTCTTGATTGCGTTGGGTCGATGGAGACTAGATGATTGCTCCCCCATACTCCACTATGGGTGAGCCACTCTTTGGCACATCTTCACAAGTCCATTGACACCACAATGGATGGCAAGCTTCAAGCACTTGATCTCTTCATGATGCTCCACTTGAACTTGCACACGGCAATCTTGATGACGATCACCACTTGATGTCATCCTTTCCATGGGTTGTATGATATCTTCCTCTTGACGCAAGCCCATGGACACGTACCTAACCCCACATAGAACTCTCACATAGACCATGGGTTAGTACACAAAGTGCAATGGACAATGCTTACCATACCATGGGATCACTTGATCCCTCTCGGTACATCTTCTACGCTTTGTGAGTTGATCAACATGATTCACACTTGACTTAGTCTTGATCAACCTTTAATCTTTCCAACTCTCTTCGTTTGGATGATGTCTTGAAGGTAAACATGAATGATCACACAATCTTCTTCTTCAAGACATGCTTGCAATAAGCTCAACACTCACATGACCAATCTTTGGATAATTCCTTAATAGCACCTTGGTCAACACATAAACTCCTTGAAACCAACACATGAACTTCAAGAAATGCCTATGGAAAAATCCTTCAAATATAACTCAATGCAACCATTATTCCATAGAGAATGTCATCAATTACCAAAACCACACATGGGGGCACCGCATGTCCTTTCATCCGTGATCACATCCGGGACTCCGAACAACCTTCGGTTCATCAAAACACATAAACTCATAATATCGATCGTCACCGAACATTAAGCGTGTGGACCCTACGGGTTCGAGAACTCGTCTCCGGTCAATAACCAATAGCGGAACCTGGATGCTCATGTTGGTTCCTACATATTCTACAAAGATCTTTATCGGTCAAACTGCATAACAACATACGTTGTTCCCTTTGTCATCGGTATGTTACTTGCCCGAGATTCGATCGTCGGTATCATCATATCTAGTTCAATCTCGTTACCGACAAGCCTCTTTACTCGTTCCGTAATGCAACATCCCGTAACTAACTCATTAGTCACATTGTTTGCAAGGCGTATATTGATGTGCATTACCGAGAGGGCCCAGAGATACCTCTCCGACAATCGGAGTGACAAGTCCTAATCTCGATTTATGCCAACTCAACAAGCACCATCGGAGACACATGTAGAGCATCTTTATAGTCACCCAGTCACGTTGTGACGTTTGATAGCACACTAAGTGTTCCTCCGGTATTCGGTAGTCGCATAATCTCATAGTCATAGGAACATGTATAAGTTATGAAGAAAGCAATAGCAATAAACTAAATGATCATAGTGCTAAGCTAACGGATGGGTCAAGTCAATCACATCATTCTCTAATGATGTGATCTCGTTCATCAAATGACAACTCTTTGTCCATGGCTAGGAAACTTAACCATCTTTGATTAATGAGCTAGTCAAGTAGAGGCATAGTAGTGACACTCTGTTTGTCCATATATTCACACATGTACTAAGTTTCTGGTTAATACAATTCTAGCATGAATAATAAACATTTATCATGATATAAGGAAATATAAATAACAACTTTATTATTGCCTCCAGGGCATATTTCCTTCAGTCTCCCACTTGCACTAGAGTCAATAATCTAGATTACATTGTAATGATTCTAACACCCATGGAGTCTTGGTGCTGATCATGTTTTGCTCGTGAGAGAGGCTTAGTCAACGGGTCTACAACATTCAGATCCGTATGTATCTTGCAAATCTCTATGTCTCCGTCCTTGACTTGGTCGCGGATGGAGTTGAAGCGTCTCTTGATGTGCTTGGTTCTCTTGTGAAATCTGGATTCCTTTGCCAAGGCAATTGCACCAGTATTATCACAAAAGATTTTCATTGGACCCGATGCACTAGGTATGACACCTAGATCGGATATGAACTCCTTCATCCAGACTCCCTCATTTGCTGCTTTCGAAGCATCTATGTACTCCACTTCACACGTAGATCCCGCCACGACGCTCTGCTTGGAACTGCACCAACTGACAGCTCCACCATTCAATAAAAATACGTATCCGGTCTGTGACTTAGAGTCATCTGGATCAGTGTCAAAGCTTGCATCGATGTAACCGTTTACGACGAGCTCTTTGTCACCTCCATAAACGAGAAACATATCCTTAGTACTTTTCAGGTTTTTCAGGATGTTCTTGACTGCTGTCCAGTGATCCACTCCTGGATTACTTTTGTACCTCCGTGCTAAACTAATAGCAAGGCACACATCAGGTCTAGTACATAGCATTGCATACATGATAGAACATATGGCTGAAGCATAGGGAATGACTTTCATTTTCTCTCTATCTTCTGCAGTGGTCGGACATTGAGTCTGACTCAACTTCACACCTTGTAACACAGGCAAGAACCCTTTCTTTGCTTGATCCATTTTGAACTTCTTCAAAACTTTATCAAGGTATGTGCTTTGTGAAATTCCAATTAAGCATCTTGATCTATCTCTATAGATCTTGATGCCCAATATATAAGCAGCTTCACCGAGGTCTTCCATTGAAAAAATCTTATTCAAGTATCCCTTTATGTTATTCAGAAATTCAGTATCATTTCCAATCAACAATATGTCATCCACATATAATATCAAAAATGTTATAGAGCTCCCACTCACTTTCTTGTAAATACAGGCTTCTCCAAAAGTTTGTATAAAACCATATGATTTGATCACACTATCAAAGCGTATATTCCAACTCCGAGAGGCTTGCACCAGTCCATAAATGGATCGCTGGAGCTTGCACACTTTGTTAGCACCTTTTGGATCGACAAACCCTTCTTGTTGCATCATATACAACTCTTCTTTAAGATATCCATTAAGGAATGAAGTTTTGACATCCATTTGCCAAATTTCATAATCATAAAATGCGGCAATTGCTAACATGATTCAGACAGACTTAAGCATCACTACGGGTGAGAAGGTCTCATCGTAGTCAACTCCTAGAACTTGTCGAAAACCTTTCGCAACAAGTCGAGCTTTGTAGACAGTAACATTATGTGACACCCAAGTTTTTATTTGGATTTTTCAAAAAAGATTTTTATTTGACTTGAAGGGAGTGATTTAAAAAGTTTCTTCAAGAGAACTCTCACTCTCAAATATTTTTTTTTCTTTATGGAAATTTTTTTATTTGAATTCACCCAAGCTCCTCGTCTCCATCCTCAAGCTCGCGATCGGGCCAGCAGCTCGCCCGGAGTTCACACTCTATCAGCACAAGCTCAGTGACAACGTGTCTATGCACCAGGCTGTGGTGCAATTCAGGGGAGGACGATCTGCTGCTCGCCATTTCCGTTTTACGGGAAGGGCCATGCCTACGGAGAGGCATGCCATGCAGATGGCTGCCCGTGAGGCGATAGCTCGCCTTCGGGACATCCTTCCTACGATGAAGACTCGTCGCTACCGCTACCTCCCATGCCATGTGCCTTACACTAGCCACTATGCGTTCGCCTGCCATCGGGGAGAGCGAGATGAAGCCATCGAGATGGTTGTGGAGTATCTCAAGGCTCTGGAGGAGTCTTTCGACAACCTCGTAGATGATCTTGTGGCTGCCCGCATGGACTTAGTCTGGGGCGGTCCTGCCAGCAGGAAGGAGCTTCTCCACACGGCGCCGCCTCTGACAATCGTCTCGTCTTCAGCCTCGTATGCACCGGCCGTTTTGGCCACTGCTCGCCGTCTGCCTACCACTGAGGAGTTCGACCGAGTCATCGCTCCTACTCCAGTCAGAGCCGCACCGCCTGCCGCACGCGCTCTACCGCCAGTCGCCCCCGCACCATCACCGCAGCGCAGCGTCGCACGCCAGGAACCAGCTAGAGAGGAGGAGGTTGATTCTCCTGGACCGCTGAGCCTTGCCCTCGGCAAGGGGAAGGAGATCTTCACCATCTCCGACTGAGAGCACCGAGTAGCCGCGTGTTATGCCTGCTTGTATGATGTGTTGTTTTTTTAATCTGTACGCTAGTTTGTATTGGTGTGTTTGCTGCCTTCCGGAGTAGTACGCTAGTTTTTAATAACATGTCAGGATTGTGTACGCACAACCTGAGTGCTGTATCTTGTGTTTGCTTTCGCATGTAAGATTTGTGTTAAGCACTTCTTCTCCGTGAAAATCATTTGTGTTTCTTGAAAACCTTGAAGCCTTTTTGGACTATTGCCTTTGCACGGGTTTTCCTGCGCTACACAGTTTTTCTCATGGGTTTTGCAAATGATACCCCAGACTGGAAAAATGTCTCGCCCTTGGACTCGCTCTATGCCCAATCAGCCAGAAGAGGTTTACGGAACACAGACCAGCAACAATTTCACTCAGGGTCAGTCCAGCCAACAGGACAGCAAAGCGGCACTATCTCAGGTATGCCGTCTCTTCGAGCAAAGCCAGCAACAGCACCAGGAGATGATGAACCATGTCATCAATATGGGAAACCACCGTGAACCCTATCAACCACATTCCAAGTTATCTGAGTTACAGAAGACTCGCCCCTCAACTTTTGCTCACACCGACAGGCCACTGGAAGCCGATGATTGGCTTCGCGAGATTGAAAGGAAACTGATTATCGCTCAATGCTCAGATCATGAGAAGGTGCTTTATGCACCACACTACCTTACTGGAGCAGCCGCTGCATGGTGGGAAAACTTCCTTCACATGCACCCCAGGGAACACAACATCACCTGGGAAAATTCAAGGAAGGCTTCCGTGGGGCACACATTCCCAGGAGCATCCTAAAGATCAAGAAGAGAGAGTTTGATGACCTGAAGCAAAGAGGCATGACCGTCACAGAATACAACGGCCAGTTTACCCAACTGTCTCGTTATGCCTACGACGAGCACATGACAGAAAACAAGAAGATGGAAAAATTCCTGGACGGCCTGGCACCAGCATTAAGATGCCAACTGATTGTACACACCTTTCCGGATTTTAAGACGCTGGTGGACAAGGCCATCACCCTGGAGAATGAGCGCCGTAGTCTGGAAGATATCCGCAAGCGGAAGAGGGACAAGACGACTCTTGCCCGCAGCAACCGAGGCAAGACTGAGGTCCCAAGGACAGACACGAGGAGATCCACGACTACTGAGCCAAGACCCGTCGGACAATTTCATGCCAGAGACAAGGAGTTCACATACCGTCCAGGGGTCACCTACTATGCTTGTGGTCAACAAGGGCATTATGCTAAACAGTGCCCGAAGCCAAGAGACTCGGCACCCAAGCCGAACAATGGTGGAAACAATCCAGCCCCCAAGCGCAACAACTTCAATCCCAGCAACAACCACAGGAAGGGTCACTTGAACCATGTGACCAGGGAAGAAGCGCAGAATACCCCAGACATCGTGCTCGGTACGTTCCCTGTCAACACAGTACCTGCCGCGGTCTTGTTTGATTCTGGAGCTTCCCATTCGTTCGTTTCGAAGAGTTTTGTTTCGCAACATGGTTTTCCGATACTCCCCTTGGAAAAATCTATGATCATCAAGTCCCCCGGAAATAAGCAAATTGCTCAGGGTTACTGCCAAGGAGTGCTCATTGAGTTCGAAGGACTACCATTCCACGCGAATCTCATCGTGTTGGAAAGTAAAGGACTGGATGTCATTTTAGGAATGGACTGGTTAACCACCAACAAAGGATTCATCGACTGTTTCAATCGGACAGTGATTCTCACTCACCATCACGGCAAGACTATAAGAGTTTCCGCTCAAGAAAGGCCACGATCACAGAAACCAAAACTGAACAAGATGGACATCGCAGAATTAAGAAAAGTGCCAGTGGTATGCGAGTTCCCTGATGTGTTCCCGGAAGAACTACCAGGTATGCCACCAGACCGAGAGATCGAATTCAGCATTGAATTAGCACCTGGCACCGCTCCCATTTATAAGAAGCCATATAGAATGGCACCCTCAGAATTGGTGGAGTTGAAGAAGCAGATAAAGGAATTACTGGACAAGGGGTTTATACGAGCTAGCTCCTCACCATGGGGTTCGC
This sequence comes from Triticum aestivum, assembly GCF_018294505.1. Taxonomy (NCBI): domain Eukaryota; kingdom Viridiplantae; phylum Streptophyta; class Magnoliopsida; order Poales; family Poaceae; genus Triticum; species Triticum aestivum. The sequence goes on along the minus strand of NC_057814.1, from coordinate 444,010,512 downwards.
CCGTATTGTTCGCCAAGAAGAAGGATGGGACACTGAGACTATGCATAGACTATCGAGCCCTCAATGTGGTCACCATCAAAAACAAATACCCGATGCCACGGATAAATGATTTGTTTGACCAGCTCGCACAAGCTAAAGTATTTTCAAAGATTGATTTGAGATCAGGATACCATCAACTGAAAGTACGAACAGAGGATATCCCCAAGACAGCATTCACTTCCAGATATGGGTTGTACGAGTTCACAGTGATGCCTTTTGGACTAACGAACGCCCCCGCATATTTCGTCCACCTCATGAACAAAGTATTCATGAAATTCATGGACAAATTTGTGGTGGTATTCATTGACGACATTCTGGTTTACTCAAGGACACCAGAAGAGCATGCTGAGCACCTCAGAATGGTTTTGGGAGAATTGAGGAAGCATCAGTTGTATGCCAAGTTTAGCAAATGCGATTTTTGGCTAAGACAAGTTGGTTTCTTGGGCCATATTTTGAACCAAGAAGGCGTGGCCGTAGACCCAGGAAAAGTCAAGGCCATACTGGACTGGAAGCCACCCGCGAATGTTACAGATGTGCGGAGTTTCCTAGGAATGGCCGGGTATTACAGGAGGTTTATTGAAGGATTCTCCACTGTGGCAAAACCTATAACACAGTTACTCAAGAAGGACAAGAAATTCGTATGGACGGAAGCATGTGAGCAGAGCTTCCAAGAACTCAAGAAGAAGCTAACAACCGCACCAGTCTTAACCGTACCAGACATACACAAGAGCTTTGAGGTGTATTGTGACGCGTCCCGAAAAGGTCTCGGATGTGTGCTAATGCAGGATGGCAAGGTTGTCGCATATGCCTCCAGACAGCTGCGAAAACATGAGGAAAATTACCCAACACATGACTTGGAACTAGCAGCAGTTATACATGCACTCAAGGAGTGGAGGCACTTTCTGTTGGGAAATCGCTGTGAAATATATACGGACCATAAGAGCCTCAAATATATCTTCACACAGCCAGAGCTGAATTTACGCCAACGACGCTGGTTGGAACTAGTCAAAGACTATGACGTCGGCATCCACTACCACCCAGGAAAAGCAAATGTAGTGGCCGATGCCCTTAGCCGAAACCCCAGCCCGGACAGTGACGGTCAGCAGAACTTGAGGCCTGAGTTTCAGCGAGAGTTCACTCGGCTCAACATGATGTTAGTCTCTGAGGGCACCATATCGAACCTGGAGATACAACCCACCCTAGTGGAACAAATCAAGAAGGCTCAACAGGGACATCCCAGTATCGAAGGCATAAAGAAGAAAATGAACCGTAGTAAGACTTCAGAATTCGTCACGGACAGTGAAGGAACATTATGGTACCGGGACAGACTTTGCGTACCTAACATTGAGGAACTCAAGCAACAGATCTTGACGGAGAGCCACACCGCTCCATACTCGATACATCCTGGAGGAACCAAAATGTACAAGGACATTCAGGAAAGATTTTGGTGGCACGGTATGAAAAGAGATATAGCCACATTCGTTGCTTGTTGCGATTCATGTCAGCGCATCAAGGCCGAGCACCAAAAGCCAGCAGGGCTACTCCAGCCTAACAGGATACCGGAGTGGAAATGGGATGAAATCGGAATGGACTTCATTGTCGGATTACCCCGATCACAGCGTGGAAATGACGCCATCTGGGTCATCACAGACCGACTAACCAAGGTTGCTCACTTCATTCCCGTGAAGACTACCTACTCCACACAAAGACTGGCAAAACTCTATCTCTCTCGTATAGTTTGCTTGCACGGAGTCCCAAAGACTATAATATCAGACCGAGGCACCCAATTCGTCTCCAAATTTTGGGATCACCTACAACAAGCTCTGGGCACGCAACTAGCTTTCAGTACAGCATACCACCCTCAGACAGATGGACAAACAGAACGTGTAAACCAAATCCTAGAGGATATGCTAAGAGCCTGTGTGCTCACCTATGGATCCAGTTGGGAAGAGAGTTTGCCGTATGCCGAATTTGCGTACAACAACAGTTACCAAGCCAGCTTGCAAATGGCACCCTTTGAAGCATTGTACGGACGGAGGTGTCGTACCCCATTGAATTGGTCAGAAACAGGTGACAGCCGTATCTTCGGCCCAGATATGCTTAAGGAGGCCGAGGAAAAAGTTAAACAAATCAGGGACAGACTCAAGACAGCACAGAGCCGACAAAAGAGCTACTATGATCAGAAGCATCGTGAGGTCAGCTTTGAACCTGGTGATTCCGTATACCTCCGAGTATCTCCTATGAGGGGTCTGCAACGGTTCAAAATTAAGGGGAAGCTAGCCCCAAGATTTATTGGACCATTTTGTGTGAAGGCACGAAGAGGCACGGTAGCCTACCAACTAGACCTGCCCAAGGAGCTATCAGACGTCCATGACGTATTCCACGTCTCGCAGTTGAGGAAATGTGTGAGTAACCCGGAGAAACATGTACCTCATGAGGACATTGATATGCAACCAGATCTCACCTACAGAGAAAGGCCAGTAAAGATTTTAGAAGGGTCTGAACGGAGGACCCGTCAGAAAACGACAAAGTTTTTCAGGGTCCAGTGGAGCAACCACGCTGAGGATGAAGCCACATGGGAAAGGGAAGATTTCCTCCGAGCAGAGTATCCATATCTATTTGAGGATCAGCAGAAATCTCGAGGACGAGATTTTTCCTAAGGGGGTAGGTGTTGTGACACCCAAGTTTTTATTTGGATTTTTCAAAAAAGATTTTTATTTGACTTGAAGGGAGTGATTTAAAAAGTTTCTTCAAGAGAACTCTCACTCTCAAATATTTTTTTTTCTTTATGGCAAAAATTTTATTTGAATTCACCCAAGATCTGCCTTTGACCTAGGGAGTTCTTGCTCTTCATTTGGGCTCAAGTCAAAATGTTTTTCATTTGAGAGAATAACTTTTGAAAACCTTTTCTTGAATTTGCACTATGGCTTTTGGAAAGTCCTTTGCCACTTTCAACTATTCCTTCTTGCCATGGCATTAGTGCAAATCCTCTCTCCTAACCCTTCCCTCACCTTTGGATCATGATTTGCATCAAATCCAGCAAGTTGAACCTCCTCATGTGATCATTTCCATTCAAACTCTATTCAAACAAATTTATGTCTTCTCTTGTAGCACTTGGAGATTTACAAAGGAACTCCTTTTTCTGTTTTGATTTTTGCCACCAAACTTCTTTCCCCTCCTAGTCCTTTGAACCCTCAACCTAGAACCATGAAGATCCACTGGTCTCCAGTTCAAAAATTTCAAACTACATCAGCTGCAAGTTTGGACCAGATTTGCCAAATTTGGTGAAATTCATTCAAAACTTTCTCCAAAAATTCCAAATAAATTCATGCAGCCCCTGGGTGCTTTGAGTGATCATCTCACCAAGTTACAGCTCCAGAAAAATTTATCTCTTTACCAAAACCTACTGTCGAACACCTGCAATGCTTGGTCACTGTCAAGATTCAGTAAGTTCAGAGTTCAGTTAAGTGGTTGCTGTCGTTTTCTTCAGAAACGGGCGTCGATCTCGCCAGTACCCTCGCGTCGCCTTGCTCCTCGTCCTCGCCCACTTGTTCCTGCACCGCAGGAGTGCCTGGCATCTTGCGGGCGTCGGCGACGAGCAGCAGAAGGTGCGCCGCCCCGTGACCGACGCCGGCGGCGGCTTTGCGGACGCCAGCGGGAGACACGGCGCCGCCGACTCCACCCAGCGCCGCCCAAACCACCGGAGCCCGCCGCGTGGCCGTCCACTCCCCCGAATGCGCTGCCGCTCTCGTCGTGAACCCCAGGGCGCGGAGCGCGCTCTCTGCCGCCGTTGAGCCCGTGCGGTCACCTCACCGTGGGCAGACGCCATTACGCCAGGGCCAGCTCCGTTTAGCTGCAAAACGAGTCCCGTAACACCCACTGATGCTGCCCGACCGCTCAAACCCTCTGCCAACCCACTGCTCCGCCGTAATCGCTCGCCGGAGATTCTCCGTTCACGGCCACCCCGTCGATCTGCCTATAAATAGGGGCCCCGAGCTTCAACTCGAGCACCCACCAGCCCTACACTTCCCCTAGAGCACGCCCAGCCACTGGAAGAGCCGCGAGGGGGTCTCCTTCTTCGACTCCGGCCGCCGCGATCCGCCACGGGATCCAGCCCGATTCGCCCCCGTGTGTGCTCCGCAGCCCCCATTCTCTTGCCAGTAGCTTCTCCTTGCATCACCCGTTCTGACCCGCGCCCCAATTCGTACTTTGCAGCCCTCCACCGGAGTTCCCCAACCTCACCCGAACCGCCGTCCGCCGGAGATAGTGTCGCCGTCGACGTGGTGCTCCCCTTTGGACGAGTCCACCACCCACCGACGCGGAAGAAGACGCTGAAGCTCTTGGTACCCTCCGTTTCTCCTAACTCACCGTGGTTCGACGCCGGCGTCCATCGCCGTCTTCGGGCGCCGGCGAACTTTCAAACCTGACATGCGGGCCCCGCGTGTCAGCCTCTGTTTTATTTCCCCGAACCGTTTTCTGTTGGCGCCTTCGGGAAAAATACGTTTTCTCCTTGCACTTGCGCATTCCCAGCCGAAGCGTTTTCTGTTTTCTCAGTTAAAACCCTGGAACTTTTCTGTTTCATTACAGAAAGGTCCCTGGACAGAAACCTTTATAACTTTTTAATGAAAAGGTATTTTTGAGAGATTCTTTTTCTGTCAATCTCCAAATTTTGTCTAGTTTTTTATGGGATTTATTTGAAAAATATTTGGCAAAGTTTCTGTGCATGTGTTGGTTTTCACGTTAGTACCCCGTTTCGTGATTGCCGTAGGTTCTGGGAGAGGGGACGGAGCCGCGAACTTCGCCGAGCTAGACTCCGACTTCTCCGAACCAGGCAAGCATGTTTGAACATTTGATATGGCAGATGTTTTGCATGTTCATGTGAAAGTTTGTGCGTGGCATGTGAGTGTCGATAAATATCTCGTTGCTTGTAAGGCAACGACCCGGTTGTTCCAAAGTTGCGATGACCTCTGATGAGAGGTGGCCTAATCATGTAGTGACATGAAGGGCAGCAAGGTGGTACTGTTGTAGCATGCCAGCCTTGCGTCATCCGACTCTCTTCGACGTTAACATGGTTGGAGCCACGTTATCGATCTTTTCCCGCATGTTCCAAAGTTGCGATGACCTCTGATGAGAGGTGGCCTAATCATGTGGTGACATGAAGGGCAGCAAGGTGGTACTGTTGTAGCATGCCAGCCTTGTGTCATCCGACCTTTCCGACGTTAACATGGTTGGAGCCGTGTTATCGTCCCTTCCCCTTTCCGTGCTACCACATGTCTCATTGCCAGGATACGGTTTAGTAAGTTGGTAACCTCTTTCCGTGTACACACCAAACAGAGAGGCCGGGATGATGGTACCTTGGCCCAGGATTAAAGCCAGTCATTCGGTCAGGGGGCATGGGTGTTTCCGGTTGGGACCGAGAGGGGGGGCACCCCCTTATAGCGCGCGTATAGAAATTTGATCCCATGCTACGCGAGGTTGTAGCCTCCCCGACTCAGGGTTTTTCCTGAATGTTGCCGAGGGTGATCCCTGGCTTCGGATGGTTAAATTGGGTGTGTACTGGTTAGACGTGTTCCTTCCAGAACACCGTAGACGGAACTAGTCCCCGTGACTACTGAAATCCGTTGGCTGTGGTTAAGTACAAACTCTGCAGAGTCAATTCCTTCCAAATCATCGTATCCATGATCAGTAATGTAGACTTTACGTCCAAATCTATCCGTGTGAAAATCTTGCCCCCGGTGAACAAGCTCAAGCGGTAAAATCTCAGATTTATTGTTATTCCAGTTGATGGACTAACTTTATTTTGTGTCTCATGCTTGTGATAATTTATGTCTCCGAGCTATTGTATTAATGAGTTGTGACATAAGCCCTTTATGTGACGTCGCGCAGACGTCCGACTGTGGCGTGTACTCGTTTCTCACTTTTCGATATAAGCCCTTTATGGGATGTCGCTCAGACGTCCGACTGCGGCATGCACTGTCTTTACTTTCGGTTATAAGCCCTTTATGTGGTGTCGCCCCGACGCCCGACTGTGGCATTATTATTCTGCATTTTCCGCTCGAGGAGTCTTTCAGACACTCGTTTGGCACCTGTATTATTATTCCGCATTTTCCTCTCGAGGAGTCTTTCAGACACTCGTTTGGCACCTGTATTATTATTCCGCATTTTCCTCTCGAGGAGTCTTTCAGACCCTCGTTTGGCACCTGTATTATTATTCCGCATTTTCCTCTCGAGGAGTCTTTCAGACACTCGTTTGGCGCCTGTATTATTATCCCGCATTTTCCTCTCGAGGAGTCTTTCAGACACTCGTTTGGCACCTGTATTATTATTCCGCATTTTCCTCTCGAGGAGTCTTTCAGACACTCGTTTGGCACCTGTATTATTATTCCGCATTTTCCTCTCGAGGAGTCTTTCAGACACTCGTTTGGCACCAGCATTACTATTCTGCAGTTTCCGCTCGAGGCGTCATTCAGACCCTCGCTTGGCACCCAGTATTTATTATCTCTGTGTCTGATCGCACTGGTTAATTTATTCATGTGCTTCATGTTTGCATTTGTTATACCTTATGTCCGAACTGTCTTGCGAGTACTTTCATAGTACTCACCTGGCTTGTTGATTTGGCCAGATGTTGACGAAGGCGATCTCTTGGATGAAGAGTTTGATAGCGCGTCCGACGCCTAGAGGAGTCCCAGTCAGTCCTGCGCGATCCCGGATATTGGTCACTTGTATCGTTTACGCTTCCGCCACCCGCAATAAGTCTTCTCGAGCCTCACTCCGACACTCGAAGAGTTGTAGTATTCTGGAATCATGTCACTCGCCTCGCGATGACATTTCCACCACCGTTTTTATCGTGAGCTAGTAGTTTGCCACCCTAACCGCCGTATTGTTTTATCGGCGTGCATGTAATAAATTGTTGGGCAGTCTCTGCTCAACCTTGTATTATATTTAGTACTCCTGGTATTTTTCTTCTGTGACCAATGTATTGTCTATCAGTGAGAAGGAATTCTTCCTCGCTGGTCCGTAACAGGGATTGGTTTCTCAATAATTATTTTATTGAAAAATCGGTCGTGACACATTACCGTCAGCGTCAGTCTTCTTCTTGAAGATCCATTTATTCTCTATGGCTTGTCCATCATCGGGCAAGTCAACCAAAGTCCACACTTTGTTCTCATACATGGATCCCATCTCAGATTTCATGGCCTCAAGCCATTTTGCAGAATCTGGGCTCATCACCGCTTCCTCACAGTTCATAGGTTCGTCATGGTCAAGTAACATGACTTCCAGAACAGGATTACCGTACCACTCTGGTGCGGATCTTACTCTGGTTGACCTACGAGGTTCGGTAGTAATTTGATTAGAAGTTTCATGATCATCATCATTAGCTTCCTCACTTACTGGTGTAGGAATCACTTGAACTGATTTATGTGACAAACTACTTTCGAATAAGGGAGTAGGTACAATTACCTCGTCAAGTTCTACTTTCCTCCCACTCACTTCTTTCGAGAGAAACTCCTTCTCTAGAAAGGATCCATTCTTAGCAACGAATATTTTTCCTTCGGATCTGTGATAGAAGGTGTACCCAACAGTCTCCTTTGGGTATCCTATGAAGACACATTTCTCCAATTTGGGTTCGAGCTTATCAGGTTGAAGCTTTTTTACATAAGCATCGCAGCCCCAAACTTTAAGAAATGACAACTTGGGTTTCTTGCCAAACCACAGTTCGTATGGTGTCGTCTCAACGGATTTAGATGATGCCCTATTTAATGTGAATGCAGCCGTCTCTAAAGCATAACCCCAAAACAATAGCGGTAAATCAGTGAGAGACATCATAGATCGCACCATATCTAATAAACTACGATTACGACGTTCGGACACACCATTACGCTGTGGTGTTTCGGGTGGCGTGAGTTGCGAAACTATTCCGCATTGTTTCAAATGAAGACCAAACTTGTAACTCGAATATTCTCCTCCACAATCAGATCGTATAAACTTTATTTTCTTTTTATGATGATTTTCCACTTCACTCTGAAATTCTTTGAACTTTTCAAATGTTTCAGACTTATGTTTCATCAAGTAGATATACCCATATTTTCTCAAATCATCTGTGAAGGTAAGAAAATAACGATACCCACCGCGAGCATCAACACTCATCGGACCGCATACATCAGTACGTATTATTTCCAACAAGTCTGTTGCTCGCTCCATTGTTCCGGAGAACGGAGTCTTAGTCATCTTGCCCATGAGGCATGGTTCGCAAGCATCAAGTGATTCCAAAAGCCCATCAGCATGGAGTTTCTTCATGCGCTTTACACCAATATGACCTAAACGGCAGTGCCAAAATAAGTTGCATTATCATTATTAAACTTATATCTTTTGGCTTCAATACTATGAACATGTGTATCACTACTATCAAGATTTAGTAAAAATAGACCACTCATCAAGGGTGCATGACCATAAAAGATATTACTCATATAAATAGAACAACCATTATTTTCTTATTTAAATGAATAATCGTCTCGCATCAAACAAGATCCAGATATAATGTTCATGCTCAACGCTGGCACCAAATAAGAATTATTTAGGTCTAAAACTAATCCCGAAGGTAGATGTAGAGGTAGTGTGCCGACGGCGATCACATCGACTTTGGAACCATTTCCCACGCGCATCGTCACCTCGTCCTTAGCCAATCTCCGCTTAATCCGTAGCCCCTGTTTCGAGTTGCAAATATTAGCAACAGAACCAGTATCAAATACCCAGGCGCTACTGCGAGCATTAGTAAGGTACACATCAGTAACATGTATATCACATATACCTTTCACTTTTCCATCCTTCTTGTCTGCCAAATACTTGGGGCAGTTCCGCTTCCAGTGTACAGTCCCTTTGCAGTAGAAGCACTCAGTCTCAGGCTTAGGTCCAGACTTGGGCTTCTTCACTTGAGCAACAACTTGCTTGCCGTTCTTCTTGAAGTTCCCCTTCTTCCCTTTACCCTTTTTCTTGAAACTGGTGGTCTTGTTGACCATCAACACTTGATGCTCCTTCTTGATTTCTACCTCCGCAGCTTTCAGCATTGCGAAGAGCTCGGGAATCGTCTTATCCATCCCTTGCATATTATAGTTCATCGCGAAGCTCTTGTAGCTTGGTGGCAGTGATTGAAGAACTCTGTCAATGACACTATCAACTAGAATATTAACTCCCAGCTGAGTCAAGTGATTGTGGTACCCAGACATTCTGAGTATATGCTCACTAACAGAACTATTCTCCTCCATTTTGCAGCTGTAGAACTTATTGGAGACTTCATATCTCTCAATCCGGGCATTTGCTTGAATTATTAACTTCAACTCCTGGAACATCTCATATGCTCCATGACGTTCAAAACATCATGGAAGTCCCGGTTCTAAGCCATAAAGCATGGCACACTAAACTATCAAGTAGTCATCAGCTTTGCTCCGCCAGGTGTTCACAACATCTGGCGTTGCTCCTGCAGTGGGTTTGGCACCCAGCGGTGCTTCCAAGACGTAATTCTTCTGTGCAGCAATGAGGATAATCCTCATGTTACGGACCCAGTCCGTGTAATTGCTACCATCATCTTTCAACTTAGATTTCTCTAGGAACGCATATTTCCTTCACTACTTTCCAATTCAAGAGAAGGTACAATTACCTCATCAAGTTCTATTTTCCTCCCACTCACTTCTTTCGAGAGAAACTCCTTCTCTAGAAAGGATCCATTCTTAGCAACGAATATTTTGCCTTCGGATCTGTGATAGAAGGTGTACCCAACAATCTCCTTTGGGTATCCTATGAAGACACATTTCTCCGATTTGGGTTCGAGCTTATCAGGCTGAAGCTTTTTCACATAAGCATCGCAACCCCAAACTTTAAGAAACGACAACTTGGGTTTCTTGCCAAACCATAGTTCATACGGTGTCATCTCAACGGATTTAGATGTGCCCTATTTAACGTGAATGCAGCTGTCTTTAAAGCATAACCCCAAAACGATAGTGCTATATCGGTAGAGACATCATAGATCGCACCATATCTAATAAAGTACGGTTACGACGTTCGGACACACCATTACGCTGTGGTGTTCCAGGTGGCGTGAGTTGCGAAACTATTCCACATTGTTTTAAATGAAGATGAAACTCGTAACTCAAATATTCGCCTCCACGATCAGATCGTAGAAACTTTATTTTCTTGTTACGATGGTTTTCCACTTCACTCTAAAAAATTTGAACTTTTCAAATGTTTCAGACTTGTGTTTCATTAAGTAGATATACCCATATATCTGCTCAAATCATCTGTGAAGGTCGGAAAATAATGATACCCGCCACGATCCTCAACACTCATCGGACCGCATACATCAGTATGTATTATTTCCAATAAGTCAGTGGCTCGCTCTATTGTTCCGGAGAATGGAGTCTTAGTCATCTTGCCCATGAGGCATGGTTCGCAAGCATCAAATGATTCATAATCAAGTGATTCCAAAAGCCCATCTGCATGGAGTTTCTTCATGCGCTTTACACCAATATGACCTAAACGGCAGTGCCACAAATATGTTGCACTGTCATTATCAACTTTGCATCTTTTGGCATCAATATTATGAATATGTGTATCACCACGATCGAGATTCAACAAAAATAGACCACTCTTCAAGGGTGCATGACCATAAAAGATATTACTCATATAAATAGAACAACCATTATTCTCTTATTTAAATGAATAACCGTCTCGCATCAAACAAGATCCAGATATAATGTTCATGCTCAACGCTGGAACCAAATAACAATTATTCAGGTCTAAAACTAATCCCGAAGGTAGATGTAGAGGTAGCGTCCCAACGGCGAGCACATCGACCTTGGAACCATTCCCGACACGCATCGTTGACTCGTCCTTAGCCAATCTTCGTTTAATCCGTAGCCCCTCTTTCGAGTTGCAAATATGAGCAATAGAGCCAGTATCAGATATCCAAGCGCTACTATGAGCATTAGTAATGTACACATCAATAACATGTATATCAAATATACCTTTGTTCACTTTGCCATCCTTCTTATCCGCCAAATAACTGGGGCAGTTCCGCTTCCAGTGTACAGTCCCTTTGCAGTAGAAGCACTCAGTTTCAGGCTTAGGTCCAGACTTGGGCTTCTTCCCGGGAGTCACAACTTGCTTGCCATTCTTCTTGAAGTTCCCCTTCTTCCCTTTGCCCTTTTTCTTGAAACTAGTGGTCTTGTTAACCAACAACACTTGATGCTCCTTCTTGATTTCTACCTCCGCAGTTTTGAGCATACACTACTGCAGGATACTGCTAACGCGACACTACGATTAGAGACTCTTTGCCGAAACTGTGTGCAATGCAATAATCGCAAACGGTGGTGTAAAAACCCGTCAAAAAAGGTGCAAAACGTTTGCAATGGCGGAGCCATCAAACACGGTTCAGTTTTTGTTGCGTGTGCGATGCAGGACACATGGTTAATCCATTCAAACTGTCTGCGATGAGGCAGAACAACAGAAACGGGCAGCCATAACAATGTGTGTGCGATGCAGGACACACAGTTAATCCATTCGAACTGTTTGCGATGAGGTAGAACAACAGAAATGGGCATCCATATCAATGTGTGTGCGATATACGGCATACGGTTAACTCGGACGAACTGTTTTCGATTAGGGAACACAACAGAAACGGCCAACTTATCAAGATGTGTGTGATATGCGGCATACAGTTCACGTGGATGAACTGTTTGCGATGAGCCAAAAGAACACAAACAAGTCGTGTAAACAAGATGTGTGTGATACGTGGCAAACACCCGACTCGGATGAACTGTTTGCGATGAGAAATTACAACACAGACGGTCAATGCAGTTACTTCGTGTGCGATTCTGTGTGTACAAAAAACTTTGAAAAATGCAAACTAGTTGCTTGCGGTGGCGGAGTATCACACACGATGCGATGATTAGTATGTTACACATACGTTTCCTTATGTTAACATGTGTGTGAATTTGCAATATGGACAGTTAATCTGCAAATGCCTTCTGGTCAGCAGGCACACGCTTAAACTCAATGAACTGTGTACGATACTAATACTTTCCATGAAAATTTATGAACTTGGGTAACAGCATTTGAGTAACATATATATAGTGGTTACACTATTCGACAAAAGGAGGATCTTCGTAACACGGTTTTGACAACCATATGGTCCATATCTACATACTTAACATATATAGTAACAGCTAGAACATTTTAAGAGGTTGGGGGCCAACAACCACAACTATCCACTAGAAGTAGCTAGATCACGGCGACTCGGCATCTCGTCAATGAAAAGGAAGAGCCTTCCCGTGCCTTGGTACATCATCAGTAGAACAATGTATCCAATTTTCCAATATGGATGCATTGCCACGAGAAGCGAGAACTTGTTAATTTGAATGGTTCCATTTCTGCGGGAAATGGAGTACCTTGCAATCACTTTGGCGTTATTAGCAGGCACAATTGTAATTCGACCACGCCGGGAAATCGATCGAGGAACTGCTACAAGGGGGCAATTTCTGTTGACATGTAAATAAAAAAATTTGTAACATATCGTTGAAGATATATATAGTTTATGAGCATCAACATTAAAATAAGACTTTTTACCAGCGTTTTGTGCACACAATTGGTCTTGTTCAGTGTATGCACCATAGGTCTAATTAATCCCATCCAAAATCCAGCATTCATACATTGTGCTATCTCTGTCAGATTATCAACAAAGTTTATGACATGCTTCAAGTCCTTCCAGTGAAATTTGGTACGCTTAGTAACATACAGATCGTTCACTATGCATCCAACATATCCTGCTTAAAAGGTGGAAAGGTATTATTTATTCAAAACATGGCAGAAGAATATATAGTTCTCATAAATTAGTAAATAGAATTTGTTACTGCCTAGGAACGGAGTCAGAATATGATATCACAATTGGTTGCTTAAATAGTGATCAATTGGTTGCTTAAATAGTAATATGACAGCAAGGAGAAAGTTGAAAGGACAATAACCTCGATCAGACTTTGATCGGCTGATGACGTTGGGGAAGTAAACATCCATGTTAATTAGACCAGGCTGTGGTGCACGCACTAGAATTTTATTGCCAGCTTTCAGTTCATAACACTTAGACATTTTTCTCCAAAGGTCCGCATTAAAATGGGAGTGACCATCTTTATCAAGTTTTACGCTAACCGTCATTGTAAATCCATGCTGCGTTGTCAATATGACATCCTTCTACTCCTGTTCTTGCAAAGCAAGGGATGTACTGCTTGAAATGAAAATTAAGATCATAAATTAGATATATTAAAATAACAGAGCAAGATGCAAATATGGGAGTAACTGATAGAACAGATCCATATATATATATAGATGAAAGAAAAGTACAAAATATAGAATTAAAAATAGATAATGTAACAAAGATTTGATGCAAATATATAGATAATGTAGCAACAGACGGTATATGTTCACAAATTTAGGCCACGCCGACCGTGGTAGGTTGAGATTGAACATACTGAGCGGTCCCTGAAGTCGTCCGGAATGGTGAGATAGAACTTCGTTTCCGACTGGCCACGACCACAGTTGCCCGATTTGTGCTTGCATTATGGACACATGAATGAACACCCACGAATCAGCTAGAACAAAAATGATTCCACGGCGATTTCTGCCGGTTGATTAACAGCGACGGACGGACTGCGGTAAGAGATTAGTGAATATTTTGCTAATTAAGTTGATTACCTTCTCCATGAGAAAAATCCCCGGCCCAGTCCCGCAGAAAACCCCAGTCGACCAGAGTCTAGAATGTCGGTGCAGATAGGCGGCGGAAAGCGGTGGAGGCGAAATCAAGTGTCGTTTGGAGCGCGACCTACGCCCGCCGCCAACAGCTGTCGAGCTTAGGGTGCAGAGTTGTGGAGGAGTCTGCGGCGAGTGAGTGGGGACGAAGCGGGCGAGGGTTTTCTTTTGCTTTTGCATGTGTGAGTGAACACACACGGTTCGCAAAGGCGACGGAGATGAATCGTGTGCGATAGTAAATCACCGAGATTGAATGGGAATCCAAATTTCCTTTGTCCTTCATCCATGAGTTTTTTTTCTACGATGAACATAAACCCTGCTAATCACCATGCTCAAATTTGACACTTTTCCGGGTTCATTTACAATATTTAGGGGATTGTGTGCATTTTGTAGGCATTAATGCACGTAATTCAAATTCAAACAATCGGTGCATGAAAGGGTGCACAAGAACGGTCTGGAAAAACCATACTCGTGGTATTTAGTAATTTCTCAAGCCTTTTACAAGGAATGGGCATAGATTTCAATGGAATGCGTCGCAATATTCAACCACAAACGCGTTATTTACTGGGTTATCAACTATAGAACAATGAAATATGTTCTTGAAAAACATGACGACTGGCATGGTGCCATGGTATGGCCTCAGCATGCACTGGTTAAAAGCTGAGAAGGTTTGATTTATGTCGCCATGCACGCCCTTCATAAATCGAACCATCACCGAGGAAGTTCAATGCTTTCGAGAGGGAAATCACCAAGATTGAAGGGGAATCCAAATTTCCGTCCTAGTTTGTCATTCAGTTTTTTTCCAATGATCAACATACCGCCTCAAATGCAACATGTTCAAATTTGACATTTTTTCGAACTCATTTACCATATTTAGGGGATTATGTGCATTTTCTAGGCATTAATTATGCACATAATTCAAATTCAAACAATCGGTGCATGAAAAGGTGCACAAGAACGGTTTGGAATACCATGCTCGTGCTATTTAGTACATTCTCATGCCTTTTACAAGGAATGGGCAGATATTTCAAGGAAATGTGTGGCAATAGTCAACCATAAACGCGTCGTTTACTGGGTTAACAACTATACAAAAATGAAATACATGCTTGGAAAAACATGACGCCTGGTGTGGTGCCATGGTATGACCTCACCGTGCCCTGGTAAAAATGTCGTCATGCACGTCTTTCATAAAACGAACCATCACCGAGGAAGTTTCATGGTTTCGAGGTGGAAATCACCAAGATTGAAGGGGGATCCAAATTTCCTTCGTCCTTTGTCCACGAGTTTTTTAATGATGAACATTGAACCTGCAAATCACTGTGTTCAAATTTGGCACTTTTCCGGGTTCATTTGCCATATTTAGGGGATTATGTGAATTTCCTAGGCAGTAATGCACATAATTCAAGTTCAAACAATCGATGCATGAAAGGGTCCACAAGAACGGCCTGGAAAACCATGCTCGTGCCATTTAGTAAATTCTCATGCCTTTTATAAGGAATAATGGATAGATATTTAGTTGAAATGTGTGGCAATGGTCAACCACAAATGTTTGTTTGTTGGGTTTTCAACTGTAGAAAAAATGAAATAAATGCTTAAAAAACATGATGCCTGGCATGGTGCTATGGTATGACCTCACCATGCCCTGGTAAAAATTTGAGAAGGTTTAGCTTATGTCGTCATGCACGACCTTCATAAATCGAACCATCACCGAGGAAGTTCTATGCTTTCGAGAGGGAAATCCTCAAGATTGAAAGGGAATCCAAATTTTCTTCGTTCTTTGCCCTAGAGTTTTTTTCTACGACGAACATACACCCTGCAAATCACCGTGTTCAAATTTGGCATTTTTCCGGGCTCATTTACCATATTTAGGGGATTATGTGCATTTTCTAGGCATTTAGCGCATATAAATCCAATCCAGCTACAGGTGCACGAGTGTGATGTGAGGGACGTGGATTACCGTTCGATCGCGGCGCATCCAACGGTGCACATGCGCGATCCGCATGGCTGGGGTTCCGGCCAATCATAACGCAACACACAATAGGCTCAGCGCACACTGTTTTCGGAAGCGACGGAGATGAACCGTGTGCGATAATGAACGAGCAAAATTGTAAGGGAAGCCAAATTTCTGTTGTCGTTTGTCGTTGAGCTCTTGAATACCACCGCACTGTACGGCTGCCCGGCCCCTCCATCCCAGAGCTCTCTCCAGGCGTCGTCCATGGCACCGCGGCGCCCAGTAACTGGTAAGGAAGCGATGGCATCCCGCCGCGTCGCGTTCCTTGCCGCTCGCAACCGCACACATGGTAAGGAAGCGATGGCATCTCGCCGCGCCGAGTTCATCGCCGCCGGCGGCCGGACAGTTACATGGGCGGACTTTGAGGCTGCCATGGCCGAATGGGTGGTGGATCTAGAGGCGGCCAAAGCCGCACAGAAGGAGCGGAAAAGGCAGAAAGCAGTCAAGAAAAGAGAGTCCCGCTGCCGCAAGAAAAAATAGGCCGCACGCCGTGGTGAGGAGAGCTTGGCGGAGATCGAAGCACGGTGGGCTGCCGCCTACAAGGCCGGGAAGGAGAACGCCAGCGTCTGGCCAGCATGCTCTGATGACAGCATGCGAGAAGTAGTTTAAGTTTGTAGTATTAGAGCAAATTACCAGTAGTACTTTAAGTTTGTAGTATTAACGTACAATGCCGGTAAGAGTATCCTTTGAGGGCTTTGAGCGTTGATTAGCATGTGTGCCCGTGTGCATTTTTTTGCGTTAATCATTAGAAGATCACAAATCACACGGTTTCTATGTCGTACCCGTCTGCGTTTTTTTTTTGCGTTAATGACCCATAAGTCAGTTACCTGTGCGATATTTCCTAATAAACCAGGTGTACCATTGACCGAAAAAAATCAAGTACACGTGTACATTTTATTGGAGACGGGATCTGCCAACTTTCTTTTTTCTCGCACACGAGTATTTTACGCGCTTCGTCTGTGTTGTGTGTTTCCCCCGCCCAAGTTTCAAGTTTCGCACCGAAATTTTCATTAGGCGCGCGATTTCAGAATTTATTCCTCCAACCACATCCCCTTCCCCTCAGTACCCCCCTCCCTCGCGCCTCCCCCTACCGGCATCTCAAACCGCTGCCGCCGCAACCACAGCTTCAACCACATCTATGTTCTGCTCGGATCCAGTCAGGAAACACACCGATCTCTATCACGCCCCTGGCCTGATTGCTTAAATGGCGCCTGCGAAACATCCTCATGCCTCCAAATCCCCCTCGCTAGGAGCTGATGGCGGTCCATGGCGCGATGGCCGCTGTGCGTGTTGACCCGGAGGAACACCTCGCCTCCACCGCCGCCGCCGACATGGTGCAGGCTCTGACCCAGATGAAGTCCCCCAGCGACTACCCCCCAGGACTTAACAGGTAAGACCTGACCAGCTAAATCTTACCAATACCACTTGCAACGGCTATGATTTGTACGGTTGATGTATTAAGCATGTTCGTGCCTTGTTTATTTCAGTACTACACACTGTGTGATGTTTAAATATTACCGTGTCCAGCTCAATTTCACCAATACCAGCAACAAACTTACAATACATGACTCAGGATATCACTAGAGATGTTGCCCATTTGCTATTTTTAGTGGATGCTAACCCTGTTGTACTTAACATGCATGTCCATGTACTTACGCGGGGTCATAACGGCCGATGCTTTTGTTTGCCGTTGAGGTGAGCTGCATCCCATGTCTTACAGTATTTCACATAATTTGTGCAATTGCAGTTTAACTTCTACCATTTACTGGTTGCCTATAGGTACACATGTCAGTGGCACTGATCCACGCTTCGACCCGGAGGAACAGCTCGCCTCCGCCGTCGCTAACTTTGGGCGAGCTCTGGCCAAGATGAAGTGCCCCAGCAACTACCTCTCAGGACTTACCAAGTATGTACTCACCAGTTCAATCTTACCAATACCATTTGCAATTAATGGCTATGTTCTGTACGGTCGATGTATTAAGCATGTTCTAGTAAACATGCCTAACATGTTTTTGCTACTTTCCCTACCTTTTTATAGACATCTGGGCCATTCTCTGCTCTGGCAGCACCTGCCTTGTGATGTTTAACTATGCCAATTGCATTTTTATCAGTACCGGTTTCGATGTCTATTAAGCTTGTTGCAATTAACAGTTGAATCCATTTTTAAACAGTTGTATTTCAATGGCTACAAACTTACAAAACATGACTTAGGATGCTGTTAAGCCTGTTGCAATTAACAGTTGTATCCATTTTTTAATCTGTCCATTTGCTACCATGCTACTCTCCGCAATGAAGATATACTAGAGATGCTGCTTCATTTGCTATTTTTGGTGGATGCTAACCCTGTTTTACTTAACATGCTTGTCCATGTACTTACGCGGTAGGGTCATAATGGTCGATGCTGTTGTTTGCCGTCAAGGTTAGCTGCATCCCATGTCTTACAGTATTTCACATCATTTGTGCAATTGCAGTTTAACTTCTACCATTTACTAGTTGCCTGTAGGTACACATGTCAGTGGCACTGATCCACACTTCGACCCAGAGGAATAGCTCGCCTTCGCCGCCGCTGACTTTGGGCGGGCTCTGGCCAAGATGAAGTGCCCCAGCAACTACCTCTCAGGACTTACCAAGTATGTACCCACCAGTTCAATCTTACCAATACCAGTTGCAATTAATGGCTATGTTTTGTACTGTTGATGCATTAAGCATGGTGTAGTAAACATGCCTAACACGTTTGAGCTATTTTCCCTACCTTTTTATAGACAACTGGGCCATTATCTGCTCTGGCAACACCTGCCCTGTGATGTTTAACTCTGCCAATTGCATTTTTATCAGTATCGGTTTCAATGGCCATTAAGCCCGTTGCAATTAACAGTTGTATCCATTTTTAAAGAGTTGTATTTCAATGGCTACAAACTTACAGAACATGAATTAGGATGTTGTTAAGCCTGTTGCAATTAGCAGTTGTATCCATTTTTTAATCCGTCCCTTTGCTACCGTGCTACTCTTTCGAAATGAAGATATCACTAAAGATGTTGCCGTTTTATTACCATTTGCTATTTTTGGTGGATGTTAACCCTGTTGTAGTTAACATTGGCTTTCCATGTACTTACACAGGGCTACAATGGGCGATGATGTTGTTTGCTGTCGAGGTTAGCTGCATCCCATGTCTCATACACCATCTATTCCTAAATAAAAGTATTTTCAGAGATTCCAATATAGACTACATAAGGAGCAAAATGAGTGAATCTCGATTCTAATCTAAACTATATCTATAGTTCTATATACATCCGTATGTAGTTCATATTGAAATATCAAAAAAAATACTTGTACTTAGGAACATAGGTAGTTGTATTTTACATCATTTGTGCAATCTCAGTTTAGCATCTAACATTTACTGGTTGCTTGTAGGTACATATATGAGCGGTACTGATCCGCGCTTTGATCCCTTTTTCATATGGGGCAATGAGATATTCGTGAACAAGCGTCAAGTGAGGAAACTAAGAAAGATTGTTAGGCGAAAGAAACGGATGATTGGAATTAAGCTCTTTATTTACACTTTGTCGAAGACAACAGTGAACTTTAGGATGGTAAGTAATGTGTTGCCTTTTCCCCCTGCCCACAACAAGTTACTCTATTAGACCTCAATATCTGATATTTTCTCTTTTTAGTGGTTTCCAAAGCTATTTACTAATGATTACCTTGCAAACTATATGACCGGAGTGGAGGCAACTAAGGTTAAAGTATATAATTCATGCTACCATGATAATGCTCTAGAAGTCTTCCTGAAGGCGGTGAAGGATGGGCGGGCGATCGTCACAAGGGGTTGGACAAAAGTGGTTCGTGCCTATGGCATGCAGGAAGGCACATTATGGGCATTCCGCTTCTTCAACACCGTCGGCAGTCAAAATGATTTACACTTATCTCTTCACCTTTACCGCCTTTAAATATTTTGGTTCATCATAGTTAATTGCTGCCTAATCCTGTAATTACTGAACATGTTGTACTGGCAACTTTATTTATGGATTCGTTGTTGAACCATGATACGTCTCCAACGTATCTATAATTTATGAAGTATTCATGCTATTATATTATCCTTCTAGGATGTTTTATATGCATTTATATGCTATTTTATATGATTTTTGGGACTAACCTATTAACCTAGAGCCCAGTGCCAGTTTCTTTTTTTTCCTTGTTTTTGAGTATCGCAGAAAAGGAAAACCAAACAGAGTCCAATTGACCTGAAACTTGACGGAGATTATTTTTGGACCAGAAGAAGGCCATGGAGTAAAAGAGTTGGGCCAGAAGAGTCCCGGGCTGCCCACGAGGGTGGGAGGCGTGCCCACCCCCCTGGGCGCGCCCCCTACCTCATGGACAGCCTGGAGATCCCCCTGACTTGTTCCCGACGCCAAAAGCTCTTATATATACAGAAACCCCCAGAACATAACCTAGATTGGGAGTTCCGCGGCCGCAAGCCTCTATAGCCACCGAAAACCAATCTAGACCCATTCCGGCACCCTGCCGGAGGGGGGAATCCCTCACCGGTGGCCATCTTCATCATCCCGGCGCTCTCCATGACAAGGAGGGAGTAGTTCACCCTCGGGGCTGAGGGTATGTACCAGTAGCTATGTGTTTGATCTCACTCCCTCGTGTTCTTGATTTGGCACGATCTTGATGTATCACGAGCTTTGCTATTATAGTTGGATCTTATGATGTTTCTCCCCCTCTACTCTCTTGTAATAGATTGAGTTTTCCCTTTGAAGTTATCTTATCGGATTGAGTCTTTAAGGATTTGAGAACACTTGATGTATGTCTTGCATGTGCTTATCTGTGGTGACAATGGGATATCACGTGATTACTTGATGTATGTTTGGTGATCAACTTGCGGGTTCCGTACCTTGTGAACTTATGCATAGGGGTTGGCACACATTTTCGTCTAGACTCTCCGGTAGAAACTTTGGGGCACTCTTTGAAGTACTTTGTGTTGGTTTGAATAGATGAATCTGAGATTGTGTGATGCATATCGTATAATCATACCCATGGATACTTGAGGTGACATTGGAGTATCTGTTGGGAATCGTAGCATAATTTTAAAATTTTCCTACGCTCACCAAGATGCATCTATGGAGTATACTAGCAACGAGGGGAAAGGAGTGCATCTACATACCCTTGTAGATCGCGAGCGGAAGCGTTCCAATGAACGTGGATGACGGAGTCGTACTCGCCGTGATCCAAATCACCGATGACCGAGTGCCGAACGGACGGCACCTCCGCGTCCAACACACGTACGGTGCAGCGACGTCTCCTCCTTCTTGATCCAGCAAGGGGGAAGGAGAGGTTGATGGAGATCCAGCAGCATGACGGCGTGGTGGTGGATGTAGCGGGTCTCGGCAGGGCTTCGCTAAGCTTCTGCGACAGAGAGAGAGGTGTTGCAGGGGAGGAGGGAGGCGCCCAAGGCTGTTGTGTGCTGCCCTCCCTCCCCCCCCCCTTTATATAGGCCCCTGGGGGGGTGCGCCAGCCCTGGAGATCAGATCCAAAGGGGGGGGCGGCCAAGTGGGGGGAAGGGGTGCCTTGCCCCCCAAGGCAAGGGGGAACTCCCCCCCTAGGGTTCCCAACCCTAGGCGCATGGGGGGAGGCCCAAGGGGGGCGCCCCAGCCCACTAAGGGCTGGTTCCCTTCCACTTTCAGCCCACGGGGCCCTCGGGATAGGTGGCCCCACCCGGTGGACCCCCGGGACCCTTCTGGTGGTCCCGGTACAATACCGGTAACCCCCGAAACTTTCCCGGTGGCCGAAACTGGACTTCCTATATATAATTCTTCACCTCCGGACCATTCCGGAACCTCTCGTGACGTCCGGGATCTCATCCGGGACTCCGAACAACTTTCGGGTTTCCGCATACATATATCTCTACAACCCTAGCGTCACCGGACCTTAAGTGTGTAGACCCTACGGGTTCGGGAGACATGCAGACATGACTGAGACGCCTCTCCGGTCACTAACCAACAGCGGGATCTGGATACCCATGTTGGCTCCCACATGTTCCACGATGATCTCATCGGATGAACCACGGTGTCTAGGATTCAATCAATCCGTATGCAATTCCCTTTGTCAATCGGTATGTTACTTGCCCGAGATTCGATCGTCGGTATCCCAATACCTTGTTCAATCTCGTTACCGGCAAGTCTCTTTACTCGTACCGCAATGCATGATCCCGTGACTAACGCCTTAGTCACATTGAGCTCATTATGATGATGCATTACCGAATGGGCCCAGAGATACCTCTCCGTCACACGGAGTGACAAATCCCAGTCTCGATCCGTGCCAACCCAACAGACACTTTCGGAGATACCCGTAGTGCACCTTTATAGTCACCCAGTTACATTGTGACGTTTGGCACACCCAAAGCACTCCTACGGTATCCGGGAGTTGCACGATCTCATGGTCTAAGGAAGAGATACTTGACATTGGAAAAGCTCTAGCAAACGAAACTACACGATCTTTTATGCTATGCTTAGGATTGGGTCTTGTCCATCACATCATTCTCCTAATGATGTGATCCCGTTATCAATGACATCCAATGTCCATAGTCAGGAAACCATGACTATCTGTTGATCAACGAGCTAGTCAACTAGAGGCTTACTAGGGACACGTTGTGGTCTATGTATTCACACATGTATTACGATTTCCGGAAAATACAATTATAGTATGAATAATAGACTATTATCATGAACAAAGAAATATAATAATAACCATTTATTATTGCCTCTAGGGCATATTTCCAACAGTCTCCCACTTGCACTAGAGTCAATAATCTAGTTACATTGTGATGAATCGAACACCCATTGCATCCTGGTGTTGATCATGTTTTGCCCTAGGGAGAGGTTTAGTCAACGGATCTGCTACATTCAGGTCCGTATGTACTTTACAAATATTTGTGTCTCCATTTTGAACACTTTCACGAATGGAGTTGAAGCGACGCTTGATATGCCTGGTCTTCCTGTGAAACCTGGGCTCCTTCGCAAGGGCAATGGCTCCAGTGTTGTCACAGAAGAGAGTCATCGGGCCCGACGCATTGGGAATCACCCCTAGGTCGGTAATGAACTCCTTCATCCAGACTGCTTCCTGTGCTGCCTCCGAGGCTGCCATGTACTCCGCTTCACATGTAGATCCCGCCACGACGCTTTGCTTGCAACTGCACCAGCTTACTGCTCCTCCATTCAAAATATACACGTATCCGGTCTGTGACTTCGAGTCATCCAGATCTGTGTCGAAGCTAGCGTCGACGTAACCCTTTACGACGAGCTCTTCGTCACCTCCATAAACGAGAAACATATCCTTAGTCCTCTTCAGGTACTTCAGGATATTCTTGACCGCTGTCCAGTGTTCCTTGCCGGGATTACTTTGGTACCTTCCTACCAAACTTACGGCAAGGTTTACATCAGGTCTGGTACACAGCATGGCATACATAATAGACCCTATGGCCGAGGCATAGGGGATGACACTCATCTCTTCTATATCTTCTGCCGTGGTCGGGCATTGAGCCGTGCTCAATTGCACACCTTGCAATACAGGCAAGAACCCCTTCTTGGACTGATCCATATTGAACTTCTTCAATATCTTGTCAAGGTATGTACTCTATGAAAGACCAATGAGGCGTCTTGATCTATCTCTATAGATCTTGATGCCTAATATATAAGCAGCTTCTCCAAGGTCCTTCATTGAAAAACACTTATTCAAATAGGCCTTTATACTTTCCAAGAATTCTATATCATTTCCCATCAACAGTATGTCATCCACATATAATATGAGAAATGCTACAGAGCTCCCACTCACTTTCTTGTAAACACAGGCTTCTCCATAAGTCTGTGTGAACCCAAACGCTTTGATCATCTCATCAAAGCGAATGTTCCAACTCCGAGATGCTTGCACCAGCCCATAGATTGAGCATTGGAGCTTGCATACTTTGTTAGCATTCTTAGGATCGACAAAACCTTCCGGCTGCATCATATACAACTCTTCCTTAAGGAAGCCATTAAGGAATGCCGTTTTGACGTCCATCTGCCATATCTCATAATCATAGTATGCGGCAATTGCTAACATGATTCGGACGGACTTCAGCTTCGCTACGGGTGAGAAAGTCTCATCGTAGTCAACCCCTTGAACTTGTCGATAACCCTTAGCGACAAGTCGAGCTTTGTAGATGGTCACATTACCATCTGTGTCCGTCTTCTTCTTAAAGATCCATTTGTTTTCTATGGCTCGCCGCTCATCGGGCAAGTCAGTCAAAGTCCATACTTTGTTTTCATACATGGATTCTATCTCGGATTTCATGGCTTCTAGCCATTTGTCGGAATCCGGGCCCGCCATCGCTTCTTCATAGTTCGAAGGTTCACCGTTGTCTAACAACATGATTTCCAGGACAGGGTTTCCGTACCACTCTGGTGCGGAACGTGTCCTTGTGGACCTACGAAGTTCAGTAACTTGATCTGAAGTTTCATGATCATCATCATTAACTTCCTCCCCAGTCGGTGTAGGCACCACAGGAACATTTTCCCGCGCTGCGCTACTTTCCGGTTCGGAAGGGGTGACTATCACCTCATCAAGTTCCACTTTCCTCCCACTCAATTCTTTCGAGAGAAACTCCTTCTCTAGAAAGGACCCGTTCTTGGCAACGAAGATCTTGCCTTCGGATCTGAGGTAGAAGGTATACCCAATAGTTTCCTTAGGGTATCCTATGAAGACGCATTTTTCCGATTTGGGTTCGAGCTTTTCAGGTTGAAGTTTCTTGACATAAGCATCGCATCCCCAAACTTTTAGAAACGACAGCTTAGGTTTCTTCCCAAACCATAATTCATACGGTGTCGTCTCAACGGATTTAGACGGTGCCCTATTTAAAGTGAATGCGGCAGTCTCTAAAGCATAACCCCAAAATGAGAGCGGTAAATCGGTAAGAGACATCATAGATCGCACCATATCCAATAGAGTGCGATTACGACGTTCGGACACACCATTTTCTGAGGTGTTCCAGGCGGCGTGAGTTGTGAAACTATTCCACATTTCCTTAAGTGTGTACCAAATTCGTGACTTAAATATTCTCCACCACGATCTGATCGTAAGAATTTTATTTTCCTGTCACATTGTTTCTCGACTTCACTCTGAAATTCCTTGAACTTTTCAAAGGTTTCAGACTTGTGTTTCATTAGGTAGACATACCCATATCTACTTAAATCATCAGTGAGAGTGAGAACATAACGATATCCTCCGCGAGCCTCAACACTCATTGGACCGCACACATCGGTATGTATGATTTCCAATAAGTTGGTTGCTTGCTCCATTGTTCCGGAGAACGGAGTCTTGGTCATCTTACCCATGAGGCATGGTTCGCACGTGTCAAATGATTCGTAATCAAGAGACTCCAAAAGTCCATCTGCATGGAGCTTCTTCATGCGCTTGACACCATTGTGACCAAGGCGGCAGTGCCACAAGTATGTGGGACTATCGTTATCAACTTTACATCTTTTGGTATTCACACTATGAACATGTGTAACATCACATTCGAGATTCATCAAAAATAAACCATTGACCAGCGGGGCATGACCATAAAACATATCTCTCAAATAAATAGAACAACCATTATTCTCGGATTTAAATGAGTAGCCATCTCGAATTAGACGAGATCCAGATACAATGTTCATGCTCAAAGCTGGCACTAAATAACAATTATTGAGGTTTAAAACTAATCCCGTGGGTAGATGCAGAGGTAGCGTGCCGACGGCGATCACATCGACCTTGGAACCATTCTCGACGCGCATCGTCACCTCGTCCTTCGCCAGTCTCCGTTTATTCCGTAGTTCCTGTTTTGAGTTACAAATATGAGCAACCGCACCGGTATCAAATACCCAGGAGCTACTACGAGTACTGGTAAGGTACACATCAATTACTTGTATATCACATATACCTTGGGTGTTGCCGGCCTTTTTCTTGTCCGCTAAGTATTTGGGGCAGTTCCGCTTCCAGTGACCACTTCCCTTGCAATAAAAGCACTCAGTCTCGGGCTTGGGTCCATTCTTTGACTTCTTCCCAGTAACTGGTTTACCGGGCGCGGCAACTCCCTTGCCGTCCTTCTTGAAGTTCTTCTTACCCTTGCCCTTCTTGAACTTAGTGGTTTTATTCACCATCAACACTTGATGTTCTTTTCTGATCTCCCCTTCCGCTGATTTCAGCATTGAATATACCTCGGGAATGGTCTTTTCCATCCCCTGCATATTGTAGTTCATCACAAAGCTCTTGTAGCTTGGTGGAAGCGACTGGAGGATTCTGTCAATGACCACGTCATCCGGGAGATTAACTCCCAGCTGAGATAAACGGTTGTGCAACCCATACATTCTGAGTATGTGCTCACTAACAGAACTGTTCTCCTCCATTTTACAGCTGAAGAACTTGTCGGAGACTTCATATCTCTCGACCCAGGCATGAGCTTGAAAAACCAGTTTCAGCTCCTCGAACATCTCATATGCTCCATGTTTCTCAAAACTCTTTTGGAGACCCGGTTCTAAGCTGTAAAGCATGCCGCACTAAACGAGGGAGTAATCATCAGCACGCTGCTGCCAAGCGTTCATAACGTCTTGGTTCTCTGGGATTGGTGCTTCACCTAGCGGTGCTTCTAAGACATAATCTTTCTTGGCTACTATGAGGATGAGCCTCAGGTTCCGGACCCAGTCCGTATAGTTGCTGCCATCATCTTTCAGCTTGGTTTTCTCTAGGAACGCGTTGAAATTGAGGACAACGTTGGCCATTTGATCTACAATACATAGTGTAAAGATTTTAGACTAAGTTCATGATAATTAAGTTCATCTAATCAAATTATTTAATGAACTCCCACTCAGATAGACATCCCTCTAGTCATCTAAGTGAAACATGATCCGAATTCAACTAGGCTGTGTCCGATCATCACGTGAGACGGACTAGTCAAGATCGGTGAACATCTCCATGTTGATCGTATCTTCTATACGACTCATGCTCGACCTTTCGGTCCTCCGTGTTCCGAGGCCATGTCTGTACATGCTAGGCTCGTCAAGTCAACCTAAGTGTATTGCGTGTGTTCCGAGGCCATGTCTGTACATGCTAGGCTCGTCAACACCCGTTGTATTCGAACGTTAGAATCTATCACACCCGATCATCACGTGGTGCTTCGAAACAACGAACCTTCGCAACGGTGCACAGTTAGGGTGAACACTTTCTTGAAATTATTATAAGGGATCATCTTACTTACTACCGTCGTTCTAAGCAAATAAGATGCAAAAACATGATAAACATCACATGCAATCAAATAGTGACATGATATGGCCAATATCATCATGCTCCTTTGATCTCCATCTTCGGGGCACCATGATCATCTTCGTCACCGGCATGACACCATGATCTCCATCATCATGATCTCCATCATTGTGTCTTCATGAAGTCGTCACGCCAACGATTACTTCTACTTGTATGGCTAACGCGTTTAGCAACAAAGTAAAGTAAATTACATGGCGTTATTCAATGACACGCAGGTCATGCAAAATAATAAAGACAACTCCTATGGCTCCTGCCGGTTGTCATACTCATCGACATGCAAGTCGTGATTCCTAGTACAAGAATATGATCAATCTCATACATCACATATATCATTCATCACATCCTCTGGCCATATCACATCACATAGCACTTGCTGCAAAAACAAGTTAGACGTCCTCTAATTGTTGTTGCAAGTTTTTTTTACGTGGTTTGTAGGTTTCTAGCAAGAACGTTTTCTTACCTACGTATGACCACAACGTGATTTGCCAATTTCTATTTACCCTTCATAAGGACCCTTTTCATCGAATCCGTTCCGACTAAAGTAGGAGAGACAGACACCCGCTAGCCACCTTATGCAACTAGTGCATGTCAGTCGGTGGAACCAGTCTCACGTAAGCGTACGTGTAAGGTCGGTCCGGGCCGCTTCATCCTACAATGCCGCCGAAACAAGAAACGACTAGTAGCGGCAAAAAGAATTGGCAAACTCAACGCCCACAACTGCTTTGTGTTCTACTCGTGCATAGTAACTACGCATAAACCTGGCTCTGATACCACTGTTGGGAATCGTAGCATAATTTTAAAATTTTCCTACGCTCACCAAGATGCATCTATGGAGTATACTAGCAACGAGGGGAAAGGAGTGCATCTACATACCCTTGTAGATCGCGAGCAGAAGCGTTCCAATGAACGTGGATGACGGAGTCGTACTCGCCATGATCCAAATCACCGATGACCGAGTGCCGAACGGACGGCACCTCCGCGTTCAACACACGTACGGTGCAGCGACGTCTCCTCCTTCTTGATCCAGCAAGGGGGAAGGAGAGGTTGATGGAGATCCAACAGCACGACGGCGTGGTGGTGGATGTAGCGGGTCTCGGCAGGGCTTCGCTAAGCTTCTGCGACAGAGAGAGAGGTGTTGCAGGGGAGGAGGGAGGCGCCCAAGGCTGTTGTGTGCTGCCCTCCCTCCCCCCCCCCCCTTTATATAGGCCCCTGGGGGGGTGCGCCAGCCCTGGAGATCAGATCCAAAGGGGGGGCGGCCAAGTGGGGGGGAAGGGGTGCCTTGCCCCCCAAGGCAAGGGGGAACTCCCCCCCCCTAGGGTTCCCAACCCTAGGCGCATGGGGGGAGGCCCAAGGGGGGCGCCCCAGCCCACTAAGGGCTGGTTCCCTTCCACTTTCAGCCCACGGGGCCCTCAGGATAGGTGGCCCCACCCGGTGGACCCCCGGGACCCTTCTGGTGGTCCCGGTACAATACCGGTAACCCCCGAAACTTTCCCGGTGGCCGAAACTGGACTTCCTATATATAATTCTTCACCTCCGGACCATTCCGGAACCTCTTGTGACGTCCGGGATCTCATCCGGGACTCCGAACAACTTTCGGGTTTCCGCATACATATATCTCTACAACCCTAGCGTCACCGGACCTTAAGTGTGTAGACCCTACGGGTTCGGGAGACATGCGGACATGACTAAGACGCCTCTCCGGTCACTAACCAACAGCGGGATCTGGATACCCATGTTGGCTCCCACATGTTCCACGATGATCTCATCGGATGAACCACGGTGTCTAGGATTCAATCAATCCGTATGCAATTCCCTTTGTCAATCGGTATGTTACTTGCCCGAGATTCGATCGTCGGTATCCCAATACCTTGTTCAATCTCGTTACCGGCAAGTCTCTTTACTCGTACCGCAATGCATGATCCCGTGACTAACGCCTTAGTCACATTGAGCTCATTATGATGATGCATTACCGAATGGGCCCAGAGATACCTCTCCGTCACACGGAGTGACAAATCCCAGTCTCGATCCGTGCCAACCCAACAGACACTTTCGGAGATACCCGTAGTGCACCTTTATAGTCACCCAGTTACGTTGTGACGTTTGGCACACCCAAAGCACTCCTACGGTATCCGGGAGTTGCACGATCTCATGGTCTAAGGAAAAGATACTTGACATTGGAAAAGCTCTAGCAAACGAAACTACACGATCTTTTATGCTATGCTTAGGATTGGGTCTTGTCCATCACATCATTCTCCTAATGATGTGATCCCGTTATCAATGACATCCAATGTCCATAGTCAGGAAACCATGACTATCTGTTGATCAACGAGCTAGTCAACTAGAGGCTTACTAGGGACACGTTGTGGTCTATGTATTCACACATGTATTACGATTTCCGGACAATACAATTATAGCATGAATAATAGACTATTATCATGAACAAAGAAATATAATAATAACCATTTATTATTGCCTCTAGGGCATATTTCCAACAGTATCTAGGTAACATTAGGGTTTTGGTTGATTTGTGTCTTAAGGTGTTATTCTAGTACGAACTCTTTAATAGATCGATCAGAAAGAATAACTTTGAGGTGGTTTCGTACCCTACCATAATCTCTTCATTTGTTCTCCGCTATTAGTGACTTCGGAGTGACTCTTTGTTGCATGTTGAGGGATAGTTATATGATCCAATTATGTTATTATTGTTGAGAGAACTTGCACTAGTTAAAGTATGAACCCTAGGCCTTGTTTCCTAGCATTGCAATACCATTTTCGCTCACTTTTATCATTAGTTACCTTGCTGTTTTTATACTTTCAGATTACAAAAACCTATATCTACCATCCATATTGCACTTGTATCACCATCTCTTCACCAAACTAGTGCACCTATACAATTTACCATTGTATTGGGTGTGTTGGGGACACAAGAGACTCTTTGTTATTTGGTTGCAGGGATGCTTGAGAGAGACCATCTTCATCCTACGCCTCCCACGATTGATAAACCTTAGGTCATCCACTTGAGGGAAATTTGCTACTGTCCTACAAACCTCTGCACTTGGAGGCCCAACAACGTCTACAAGAAGAAGGTTGTGTAGTAGACATCAAACCATTGTGCTGAGAATTTGAATTGCAAGTTTCGTATTTCAAAATTTTCAATTAGAATAATAAATTACAGGCAAAAATAAAAAGAGAACAGACGGTCATGGAACTTTGCAAATGGTTCTGGCAGTAAAAGCGCTTGTGATGGATAGCCCAATGCCACACAGTTTTCTACATCAAATCGTGTGTGATGTAGTTAATGAAAGCAAACAGTTAACCAAGGCAGGCCGTGTGTGATAGTTACACCTTTCACACACGAGCGTATACATAAAACCATGTGGGATGTACATCCGAACAGAAACATTTTCCCTGGATTGACTGTGTGGGATGTACATAAGAACAGAAACGTATTCCTTGGATTGATTGTGTGTGATATGCATACGAACGGAAATGTTTTTCTGGGATTCACCGTGTGGGATGTACATACCTATGGAAATGATTTTCTTGGATTACCGTGTGGGATGTACATACCTACGGAAATGATTGGGTTTCGATGCCTCGCCCGATCGCACACGGCCCCAGCCTGGGTCCCAGGAGGGCCTATACCCGACGATTTCTAGGTCGTGTGGGAAGGACACCCTATCGCACACACTCACTTGGCGATGGTTCCAAATGCCATCGTGGAAAAGGGTTAAAACCGTTTGTTTAGGACCGACGCGCACCAGTGATAGCGAAGAGCTCGGGAATTGTCTTATCCATCCCTTTCATATTATAGTTCATCACGAAGCCTTTGTAGCGTGGTGGCAGTGGTTGAAGAACTCTGTCAGTAACACTATCATCTGGAAGATTAACACCCAGCTGAGTCAAGTGGTTATGGTACCCAGACATTCTGAGTATGTGTTCACTGACAGAACTGTTCTCCTCCATCTTGCAGCTATAGAACTTGTTGGAGACTTCATATCTCTCAACTCGGGCATTTGCTTGAAATATTAACTTCAACTCCTGGAACATCTCATATGGTCCATGATGTTCAAAACGTCTTTGAAGTCCCGATTCTAAGTTGTAAAGCATGGCACACTGAACTATCGAGTAGTCATCAGATCGAGCTTGCCAGACATTCATAACATCAGCATCTGCTCCTGTAGCAGGCCTTTCACCTAGCGGTGCATCAAGGACATAATTCTTCTATGCAGCAATGAGGATAATCCTCAAGTTACGGATCCAGTCCATGTAGTTGCTACCATCATATTTCAACTTAGCTTTCTCTAGGAATGCATTAAAATTCAAAGGAACGGTAGCACGGGCCATTGATCTATAACATAGATATGCAAAAACTATCAGGACTAAGTTCATGATAAATTAAGTTCAATTAATCATATTACTTAAGAACTCCCACTTATATAGACATCCCTCAAGTCATCTAAATGATCACGTGATCCATATCAACTAAACCATGTCCGATCATCACGTGAGATGGAGTAGTTTTCAATGGTGAACATCTCTATGTTGATCATATCTACTATATGATTCACATTCGACCTTTCGGTCTCAGTATTCCGAGGCCATGTTTGTACATGCTAGGCTCGTCAAGTTTAACCTAAGTATTCTGCACGTGAAAAACCGTCTTGCACCCGTTGTATGTGAACGTAGAGCTTATCACACCCGATCATCACGTGGTGTCTCGACACGACGAACTGTCGCAACAGTGCATACTCAGGGAGAACACTTATACCTTGAAATTTTAGTGAGGGATCATCTTATAATGCTACTGCCGTACTAAGAAAAATAAGATGCATAAAAGATAAACATCACATGCCGTCAAAATATGTGACATGATATGGCCATCATCATCTTGTGCCTTTGATCTCCATCTCCAAAGCACCGTCATGATCTCCATCGTCACCGGCTTGACACCTTGATCTCCATCGTAGCGTCGTTGTCGTCTCGCCAACTATTGCTTCTACAACTATCGCTAACGCATAGTGATAAAGTAAAGCAAGTACATGGCGATTGCATTTCATACAATAAAGCGACAACCATAAGGCTCCTGCCAGTTGCCGATAACTTTTACAAAACATGATCATCTCATACAATAACGTATATCACATCATGTCTTGACCATATCACATCACAACATGCCCTGCAAAAACAAGTTAGACGTCCTCTACTTTGTTGTTGCAAGTTTTACGTGGCTGCTACGGGCTTCTATTAAGAACCGTTCTTACCTACGCATCAAAACCACAATGATGTTTCATCAAGTTTGATGTTTTAACCTTCAACAAAGACCGGTCATAGTCAAATTTGATTCAACTAAAGTTGGAGAAACAGACACCCGCCAGCCACCTTTATGCAAAACAAGTTGCATGTCTGTCGGTGGAACCGGTCTCATGAACGTGGTCATGTAAGGTTGGTCCAGGCCGCTTCATCCAACAATACCGCCGAATCAAAATAAGACGTTGGTGGTAAGCAGTATGACTATGATCGCCCACAACTCTTTGTGTTCTACTCGTGCATATTATCTACGCATATACCTGGCTCTGATACCACTGTTGGGGAACGTAGCATGCAATTTCAAAAAATTTCCTATGATCACACAAGATCTATCTAGGAGATACATAGCAACAGGAGGGGGAGAGTGTGTCCACGTACCCTCGTAGACCGAAAGCGGAAGCGTTAGCTTAACGCGGTTGATGTAGTCGAACGTCTTCTCGATTCAACCGATCAAGCACCGAACGTACGGCACCTCTGAGTTCTGCACACGTTCAGCTCGATGAAGTCCCTCGAACTCTTGATCCAGCAAAGTGTCAAGGGAGAGTTTCATCAGCACGACGGCGTGGTGACGGTGATGGTGATGTGATCCGCACAGGGCTTCACCTAAGCACTACGACAATATGACCGGAGGAGTAAACGGTGGAGGGGGGCACCGCACACGGCTAAGAACAATTGATGTGTCTTAAAGGTGCCCCCAGCCCCCGTATATAAAGGAGGGAGGGGAAGGGGGAAGGAGAGGGAGAAGGAGAAGGAAAGGGGGGCCGCGCCCCCTTCCCTAGTCCAATTCGGACTCCCCATGGGGGGTGCACGCGCCACCCCCTTGTGGGCTGCCTTGCCTCCCTCCTATGGCCCATATGACCCATATCTTCCTCTGGGGGGTTCCGGTAATCCCCCTGGTACTCTGATATGTACCCGATACATTCCGAAACACTTCCTGTGTCCGAATACTATCGTCCATTCACGACCATTTCGAGACTCCTCGTCATGTCCGTGATCTCATCTGGGACTCCAAACAATCTTCGTCACCAAAACACATAACTCATAATACAAATTGTCATCGAACGTTAACCGTGCGGACCCTACGGGTTCGAGAACCATGTAGACATGACCGAGACACATCTCCGGTCAATAACCAACAGTGGAACCTGGATGCTCATATTGGTTCCTACATATTCTACGAAGATCTTTATCGGTCAAACCGCAATGACACTATACATCATTCCTTTGTCATCGGTATGTTACTTGCCCGAGATTCGATCGTCAGTATCTTCATACCTAGTTCAATCTCGTTACCGGCAAGTCTCTTTACTCGTTCCGTAATACATCATCCCACAACTAACTCATTTGTCACATTTCTTGCAAGGCTTATCATGATGTGTATTACCGAGAGGGCCCAGAGATACCTCTCCGATACTCGGAGTGACATATCCTAATCTCGATCTATGCCAACCCAACAAACACCTTCGGAGATACTTGTAGAGCATCTTTATGATCACCCAGTTACGTTGTGACGTTTGATAGCACAGAAGGTATTCCTCCGGTATTCGGGAGTTGCATAATCTCATAGTCAAAGAAATATGTATAAGTCATGAAGAAAGCAATAGCAATAAAACTCAACGATCATTATGCTAAGCTAACGGATGGGTCTTGTCCATCACATCATTCTCATAATGATGTGATCCCGATCATCAAGACAACACATGTCTATGGTCAGGAAACTTAACCATCTTTGATTAACGAGCTAGTCTAGTAGAGGCATACTAGGGACACTGTGTTTTGTTTATGTATCCACACCTGTATCAAGTTTCCGGTTAATACAATTCTAGCATGAATAATAAACATTTATCATGATATAAGGAAATATAAAAAACAACTTTATTATTGCCTCTAGGGCATATTTCCTTCATCTACGCAATTTGATTTATTCCTAAAATTGTTTTATAATATAAAAACAACTCTATTATTGCCTCTAGGGCATATAATAGTGAGATTTCTCTAAAGATGTATTCCTAAGAAGGGAAGAATTAGTGGCATTGGTATTACCATTAAAGAAGAAGGAAACGAAATAAAACTTAAACAAAATCAAAGTTTTCCTACAAAAAATGATTTAGTGTCATTGCTTTACCCATTATTAAATAATAAAATGAAAAATAATATAACAAAGTTTGTAAACCGTTTACACAGAAATTGCACATTTTTATAATGTGCAACAAGAATATAATAGTGGATTTTCAAAATAAAACGGAAGTTTCCTAAGAAGAAATAAAATTTTGGCATGGGTATAATCATTAAAAAAGAAAGGAAATAAAAGAAGTCAAAATACTAAAATTTTCAATAAAGCATGAATTAGTGGTTTCGCTATTACTCTTTAAGAAAAAACACACAATTAAAACAAAATCAAAATAATAACATCTTCTAAGGAAGAATGAATTAGTGAAATTGGTATTAACCTTTAAAAAGAAATAAATATAAAACAAAAACTAAGGCGAAATCAAAATAATGAAGTTTTTCAAGAAAGAATAATTAGTGGCATTAGTATTACACTTCAAAAAGGGAGAAAATAATAAATATAAACAAAAAAATGCACATAATATTAAAAAATGTGCTTTGTAAAAATATGCAAGAATAAACATATAATAGTGGAATTTTTGCAAAAATAATTCCTAAGAAGGAATGAATTAGTGGCACTGGTTTTACCCTTGAAGAATAAAGGTAAGGAAACAACAATTAAAAAATTTAAAATAAGAAACAATTAATTAGTAGCAGTACTATTGCCCTTGAACTAGAAAGATAACGAAAAAAGTTTTAAAAACCTGCACACAATTTTGCTCTAAAATTGCACTTTTTGTAGTATGCAAATAATCGTAGTGTAATTTTTGCAAATATTGCATAGTATTTATGTATATACATTTACGCTCACCCAACGTAAAAAAATAGGCACAGAAGAAAAGAAAAAAAACTAATAAAGGAAAACAAAAAATAAGCAAAAACAAAAGAAAAAAATGAACAACACAAATCAGGAAAAATAACCCACCACAAAGAAAAAATTGAGATCACAAGGCCACAACTTTTTTTGAGACAACACAATCACACAACAAACGACACAAGAAATCAACTTATGTTTTTGACCCGGTTAGTGGGCTTCGGCCCATTAGAAAATCGACTGGCCCAAATATGGGGTCAGCCAAAAAAAAGTCCGGCCCAACAGACAGCACAAGCCAAGAAAAAATGCAGCACAAATATCAGAGCAAAATCAATGGCCATTTAATCGATTGAGCCAAATTCAAAATCCAGGCAACTTACAAGTAGCTAAAGTGAACTAAAAAATACTAGCAAAGGGCATTATTCACTTTTTAGTTAACTTGTGAACATTCACTATATAGCAAACTTGAAATGATAGGTTTGTACTGTACTGGTGTCACTTTTGAGAAGGCGCCAAAGCTGGATTTGTCTCCATGGATAAATGGCTAAACAGAAAGCCAGCTGGTGCTCATGAGATAGAAATTGATAACACTGAACAAATCAATCAAACCCCACGCATGCGTCCATTCTGAAAACAGTGGCTAGCAAACCACGTACACATACAATTACATCCATCCTTGAGTTTATCTTGAGAATAAAGCAGCCATCCTTGAAACACTTTGCATCACGAGAGAAGCACACAACAGAAAGCACGAGTGAGCGGCATGCAGCAGGGGAAAACATCCAAAATGGAAAGCTGCATGCGGATGCAGATGCAGCTATCTCTTCCTGGCGTCGTTTCTGGTCCAGACACCAAACTGTTCACGCGCCCCTCACACCCCGAAGGCTGCCGTGCATGGCCGAAGAGGTTTAGCAAGGGAAATGTTGCAGAGACGGCGAGTACCAGGTGTACGTGCATCCAGTCTTTGCGTGGATTGGAGTGGCATGCATCGAGCCCTTTTTAAGTTTTTAACACGAGGACTGCTTGCCCGCTTGGCTTGAGC
This sequence comes from Triticum aestivum, assembly GCF_018294505.1. NCBI lineage: Eukaryota > Viridiplantae > Streptophyta > Magnoliopsida > Poales > Poaceae > Triticum > Triticum aestivum. The sequence goes on along the minus strand of NC_057814.1, from coordinate 443,974,059 downwards.
GCGCCTAGAGACAAAAGTTGTTTCAGCAAAACAATGGACATTTACATACTACATAAAGTCACTTTGAATCGTTAACATTACCTATCGATAACAATCTCACCATCCATTAGTTGCTTTAAGATTTGGGTTGCAGACATCTAATATTTCCCCTTTTTTGCTATACAAATTGAATATCATACCTAATACAACTATTGGCCCCTACCATGTCCTTGATATGGCAGGAAAAGCAGCGATGGCAGCATGTGACAGTTCGCTCTCTCTCTCTTCTCTCACGCATAAACCCGCCCTTTTATTTCACATAGGCTATATTAAATCGATTTTATCAGTTCAACTAAAAGTTTGTTTTCGAAATAATTTATATATTTGAAATCCTGGCTCCAAGGCCTTTAGAACTAGACCAATCTTTGATACATTTCGAACACTTTTAAATTTCAACATTTCACATTTTATATGTGAAACAAACCCATTTCACTAGAAAAATGTGCGAAAACCTTTTTCAATAGAAATATGTGATACCAACTTATTTCATTAGAAACCTATATATATTAACCCAAATATGAAACTAAAATGAGAAATTGTGAAACATATTATTTAGAAATGTGAAATAGTTTATTTCAAAACAGTGAAACATGTTATTTGGAAAATGTGCAATTGAAATAGATGTATTTTTTGTGAAATAACCCAGTGAAAAGTGAAATGTAGGTTCTCAATTCTGAAATAGCAGTCGGAGAAAATGAAATTATAATGCATCTTTGTGAAATTGTTTATTTGAAAATGTGAAACAATTTATTTCAAAAGAGTGAAATAGTTTATTTAAGAAATGTGCGTTGAAATAGATGTATTTTGTGAAACAACCTAGTGAAAAGTGAAATGTAGAATGTAAACTTGTGAAACTGATTATTTGGAAATGTGTAACAGTCTTTTTCAGAATAGTGAAATATGTTACTTCAAAAATGTGAAATTGAAGTAGATGTGATTTATGTGAAACAAGACGGTGAAAAATGAAATATATGTTTTGAATTGTGAAATGCAGGTTCTAAGTAAAATAGTAACCACATAAGCGAAATTATAGTGTGTCAATGTGAAACTGATTATTTGGAAATGTGAAATAGTTTTATTATAAAAAGTGAAATAGGTTATTTGAGTGCATTTGAAATAGATGTTATTTTTGTAAAAACAAGCCAGTGAAAAGTAATATGTAGGTTCTGAATTGTGAAATAGTAACTACATAAAGTGAAATTGTAATTTAGCATTGTGAAACTGATTATTTCGAAATGTGAAATGTACGTTCAAATTTAAATGTTGTTAAGAAACATCCAAAACTGGTCCCATTTTAAAGGTTATGGAACAAGGAGTTCAAATATAAAAAATGTTTCAAAAACGGATATATGACCTAAAAGATGTGGATGTTTTAAACTAGCTGAAGTGAAATAAAATGCTGAATTTATTGCAGAGAAGAGAGAGATTGGGTCTGGCACATTGCTCTTAGTTCTGCATGTAAAGTGCAGTGGTGGGGAAGCTGCTGAAATACCAACATTTTATAAAGAGAGAAAACTCTTTTATACAATGCATATGTAAATATACGGTGCGAGGTGTCACTAGCTGACTCGCTAGGCAGGTGCCGGTAGGTATCGGCACTGCTCAATTTTTCACTTTAATACAGACTGCCATCCCCGGGATTGCAACATTTTAACTCAAAAATACTAGCAAAGGGCATTACTCGCTTTTTAGTTAACTTGTGAACATTCACGATATAGCAAACTCTAAATGATAGGTTTGTCACTTTTGAGAGGGCGCCAAAGTTGGATTTGTCTCCACATATAAAGGGCTAAACAGAAAGCCAGGTGGTGCTTATGAGATAGAAACTGATCACAGAACACATGGATCAAACCCCTTGCATGCGTACATCCTCAAAACAGTGGCTAGCAAACCACGGACACTCCACGGTCCATCCTTGAGTTTATCTTAGAATAAAACACACATCCTTGAGCATGACGGAAAAATACACAACAGAAAGCACGAGTGAACGGATGTGTGCAGTGGAAAGCATCCAAAATGGAAAGCTGTATGTACGCAGCTATATATCTCTTCGCGGCGTCGTTTCTGGCCCAGACGGCTCACACGCCCCTCGCACCCTGAAGGCTACATGCTGTGCAGTACACGTTGAGAGGCACTCTACGGTCCATAGATAAGCATGCATGCATGGCCGGAGATGCAACGGAAGAGCGCTGCAGAGACGGTGAGCACCAGGACCAGGTGTACGTGCAACCAGTCTTGCGTGAATTAGGGTGGCACGCATCCGGACCTTTTTAAGATTTTAACACGAGGGCCGTTTGTCTGCTTGGCTCAACCGCGCGTGGAGACAAAAGCTGTTTCAGCAAAGCAATGGACATATACGTGATGCTAAGGCTAAAGCAGCACGTGAGTTCATACTGGCATGGCATCCCCTGGGTCCTATATAGAGGCCACCCTCCTCGTGTCCATCTTCCCACTCATCGCAACCCACCTCTAGCTTCCAACTCTACTCCGAGCTTGCAGTTTTGCTAAGGTAACACATCTATCTGCTTAGTTTGGTTCTTCTTACAGATACTCCTAGGATTGAGCATTAACTGATCGATTCGATGGTACGTGCGTGCGTGCATGCAAACACAAACGCAGGGTGATGGGGACCGAGCAAGGGAAGGAAGGAACGGGAGCGGGGGAGGGGCGCGTGGAGGTGCGCACGGGGCCGAGGCCAGCGCTGCCGGCGCCGCAGCAGCGGGCGGTGGACGGGTTCTGGAGGGAGCGGCAGGAGGAGATGGAGGCGACGGTGGACTTCAACGACCGCATACTGCCCATGGCCCGCCTCAAGAGGCTCATCCGCGCCGAGGAGGACGGCATGATGATCGCCGCTGACACGCCGGCGTACCTGGCCAAGCTCTGCGAGCTCTTCGTGCAGGAGCTCGCCGTGCGCGCCTGGGCCTGCGCCCAGTCCCACCGCCGCCGCATCATACTGGAATCGGACATCGCCGAGGCCGCCGCCTACACCGAGTCCTACGACTTCCTCGCCACCGTGCTCCTCGAGCACCAACGGGAGGCGCGGCTGGCCGGCCGTGCTACACCGACAACGGTTCCGGTATCGGCGGCGAGGGCTAGGCTCATCACCAGGAAGCGCCACATGCCGGACCCGAATCCTCCACGGCCGGTGCATGGGGTGCGGAGAATTCGTCCTCGTGCGCTTCCTATCCCGCCGCCGTCGGACGTTCGCTACGTGCCGGTTCCGTTTCCGTTCCCCTCGGCGCCGATCGGAGCCACGGCGACGGCGGAGGGGCTGATGATTCTCCCACCCATCAACCACGCGACTACCGAGCGCGTGTTCTTCCTGGACAGGAACAGCGGCACTGACTTCGCAGGTGAAAACTCTGCTGCTGAAACTATGGCATCTCCGCCTCGTCCGGCAGGGCCTGCAGGAGCAGTGGCGCTGCCCACTGTCCATCCTGCCGCTTACTACTTGTGCGCTTACCCGGTGACCAACGACGTTGAGGCCTTTGCCGTCGGCAACACAGATCCTGATGTCATCCCACCGGAGATTGTAGTGGGAGACGTCGCCATCCCACCGGAGATTATAGAGGGAAACGTCGCCGATGGCAACGGCGACGGCGGACAGCAGCAGCAGCAGAGCGAAAACCTTGGTGGTAATGGTGAGAGTGTGGTGGTGCCGCAAAGCAATGATGTGCAGGAAGATGGTGCAGATGGGATGTTTCTGGAGGAGATCCTCATGGATGAAGACCTGATGTTTCCCGACGCCGAGCTTTTTCCGTTGGTGGGCGCTGCACCTGGTCCAGAGGATTTCATCGTCGACCAAGATGTTCTCGACGACGTCTTCGCCAACCCGAGCAGCAGCGCAAGCAGCGACTGAACCGAAAGAAGATCAGAGCGGGACGCAGCATCGGTTGATTCATCTATCGTCTCTCGACCTGCTACTCTATGCTAGCCGCTATATCGGTTAATAAATTTGGGAATAAGTTTGTGTTCGTGCGTGTGACATGGACTGCATAGTTCGCCCTGAATTTATACTATTGCAATATATAGCCGTGATTGTGTGTACTCCTCAAAACACTCGAGTATCTCCGGCAGTTTGGCCCCCATCGTACCCAGCGAAGGCCTTTGTGCGTTTGCGCCGGCGTTTTATTCGGCTTGGGAGGCACACGTTTCCAGCCGCGCTCCCAGGTTTCAGCCCCAAACGCACAAAAATTTAAAATTCTCTTTTTCGCTATCAAAAAAGATACATGTTCGGCGATCATCATGCCACATGTCGGCGATCATGCCAAAGATCGGCGATCGAACATAGCCAAAGTCCGACGATCAAAAGGGCAGGAACCATAGACATGGAATTCAAATGGCAGGCTACTCTACCATAGGGGTGGGAGAGCTCGGCGTAGGCGTTGTGGGCGCAGTTGCAGTGCTCGGCGTAGGCGTGGGCGCAGTTGCAGTGCTCGGTGTTGGCGTAGGCATGGGCGCAGTTGCAGCCGGTCCCGGCATCTAGTTCAAGATGAGGTCGCGCTCGGCCAGGTACCACGTCTTCACCTGCTGGTTCATCGTCGCCATGTCTGATCCCATCAGGAACGCCAGGTCGGTGTTCCTCTTCTTCGCGACGACGTTGGTCTTGAGAAGGTCGAGCTTGACGTCCTGCTTCGTCATCAATGCCGACCACCTCGCCTCAGACTTCTCCTCCCTCTTGGCGGTGTGGCTCCTGGCGTCGGCGATGCACTGTTCTATCGACGACTGCAGTCGCTCGACAACGGGTGTCGAGTCCCTCGCCACCTTGGCTTTCTTGTTGCCATCAGGATGCCCTTCTGTCGCCGCCGAGACAGGCGTGTCCGGGTTGCAGACTGTTGGGTAACGCAGTAATTTCAAAAAAAAAATCCTACGCACACGCAAGATCCATCTAGGTGATGCATAGCAACGAGAGGGGAGAGTGTTGTCCACGTACCCTCGTAGACCGAAAGCGGAAGCGTTATGACAACACGGTTGATGTAGTCGTACGTCTTCACGATCCGACAGTAAGGGCATCTTTTGCCCTAGGGTTTTGATGATGATGACAACACACGTGGACTAATCGTGCACCATAGTTTTCTCAGGTACACTTTGTGTGGCGCAAGACGGTTAGGTTTTCCCTCTATGCGGAAAAGATCGAAGACGGAGTTCCCGACGTTTTTATTTCCTTTGGTCGTAGGATACCCGTACTATTAAGAGGGAATCCACATCGGAAGGTATTGGGTGAATCCTTCACGTACACATTCTCTGCACCCACCATATACCCTCCGTTCGAGGAGAGAGAGGTTCCCCATCCTCTATTCTGTGCAGTCATACTCTTGGCGGTTGTACCGCTTCATTGAGCGGTTGTACCGTTGGCCGGTAGTTCCGGTCTTACCACCGCCCCTAGTACCGCTCAGGGGTGACTCCCTTCTGTACCAGGTGCGGTGGTAGACCGGTGGTGGAACGGTAGTTCCGGTTTTTTTTTGATAAACCGGTACTACCGGTGTTCAGGGCGGTAGTACCGCCTCGGACCCCACCGCCCAGGAACTGCTGGCCCAGCGGTAGTTCCGGTCCAACCTCCGCTCCAACTACCGGTCTGAGGGGTTTACTTTCTGTATGTCGCCCGGTAGTTGAGCGGTGGTTGTGTGGTAGTTCCGGTTTGTTCCGATAAACCGGTACTACCGGGTGCGCCACCGGTTGTACCGCTCCTATGCGTTTCTGCACATAACGGTTGGATCTTGGGGGGCCTATTTAAGGAGGTGCTTCTCCTACCTCCCACCTACCTCTTGCCTCTCTCTCTCCTCCATTACTGCCATTAAAGCTCTCTTGCCCGATCTCTCTCTCTAGCTACTCAAACTCGTTGATTTGCTAGGGATTGAAGGAGGAGACCTAGATCTACACTTCCACCAAAGGATATTTGATTCCCCCATACTTTCTTGTGTGGATTTTGTTACTCTTGGGTCCTTGGGCGCCCTAGACGGAAGAGGTCACTTCGGAGCCACATTTCATTGTGGTGAAGCTCCGGGGTTTTGTTGGGAGCCTCCAATTAAGTTGTGGAGAGAGCCTCAACCTTGTTTGTAAAGGTCTGGTTGCCGCCTTCAAGGGCACCAATAGTGGAATCATGGCATCTCGCATTGTGTGAGGGCGTGAGGAGAATACGGTGGCCCTAGTGGCTTCTTGGGGAGCATTGTGCCTCCACACCGCTCCAACGGAGACGTTCTTCCCGTTAAAAGGAAGTAACTTCGGTAACACATCCTCGTCTTCACCGGCTCCACTCTTGGTTATCTTGTCCCTTTACTTGTGCAAGCTTATTTGTGTATTCTCCCTTGCTTGCTTTTGTGCTTGTTGTTGTTGCATCATATAGGTTGTCCACCTAGTTGCATATCTAGACAACTTACTTTGATGCAAAGTTTAAATTGGTAAAGAAAAGCTAAAAATTGTTAGTTGCCTATTCACCCCCCTCTAGTCAACTACATCGATCCTTTCAATTGGTATCAGAGCCTTGTCTCTTTTTTAAGGACTTTGCCGTCCGAAGAGTATGGTTGACACCGTAGACGGTGTGGAGGAGCACTCCGGTGTGAAATCCGGTCTCGTCTACGGCCGATGGGGGAACCACGGTCTCTCGTGAGGAATTCAATGTGGCTTTGGACACATTGAAAACCTCCATGACGACCGAGGTTGAAAGCATTGTTTAATAAATTCATAGTAGGGCTTAAATTATCCACCGCACCGTTGAAAGTGGGTGATCCCACCAACAAGGTGACGGATGCTAACTCCGACAAGGGGGAAGCTACTAGTGAAAAGGCTCCTTCTTCTAGTGGCAAAAATGGCACCGACATCTTTGCCCATGTGGAACCTCCACTTGTTTATGGTGGACCGATTCCCTCCACTCATTTAAATCATGCCGGTCCTCCCCCTAAGATTGTGAAAAATGAGGACTTTGATTCTTGGGTTTATCTCTTTAAGCGTCATTTAAATCATGTGAATACTAATCTTTGGAGAATCATTGAAGAAGGTTTCTATCCGCATGACGGAAGCAACTTCACTCCTAGAGAAGCCGCGGATAATCAAGTCAATGAGAATGCTCTCTTCATCATCCAAGATGCAATTCCACCCGAAGATCTTCCTCATCTTCGGCCCTTCGCCATGGCCAAGGATGCATGGCACCATGTCGTTTCCCTCTACAGGGGAAGCGCTAGCATTCAACGCTCCAACTATGAAGTGGTGCAAGATGAAGCTGATGAGTTTGCAATGAAAGAAGATGAAGAACCTCATGAGCTTTATTGGAGAATAACCAAACTCGCGGTCTCAGTCCGAGATCATGGGAGCAAGGACACGGATGAAAATTGGATCAAGCACAAATTCCTCAAGGCAATGATGCCTTACCACAAGGCCATGTCCTCCGTCATTCATCAAAGGCCGGACTTCCACACCTTGTCCTCTAGTGAAGTGTTGGATGAGTTTGTGGCTATGAGCATCTTGGACAAGACCGCCGACAATGCGGTGCTACGTTCTCAAAGAGCAAAGAAGCCCAACCTTGCTTTGAAGGCCAAGGTTAGTGTGGAAGAAGAGGACGAAGAGGAAGAAGAAGAGAGCAACCCCGAAGATACAAAGTATGCTTATCATGAACACATGGCTCTCGCTTCAAGGCAATTTTGGAGCAAGAAGAACACAAGGCCCAACTTCAACAAGAACAACTCAAGTGGCGCGAAGGTCAAGCAACGTGTGAGGACTTGCTATAATTGTGGCAATGTGAGCCACTTTGTTGCGGAATGTCCTTGTGAGAAGAGGGAAGACAATGGTGGCAAGCTCATCCGAAAAGACAAGGCCAAGTCTTTCCCCAAAAAGAGCAACTTCACCAAGAAGACTCCTCCCAAGGGGTTGGTGGTACAAGAAAAGTACAATGAGGATGATGATGGTGAGTCGGTCGCCATGGCCTCCGTTGCCATTGCGTCAACTCCACGGGTGTCTCTCTGCGACTCACCCAATGAGAGCATCACCGCCAAGTGCCTCATGGCTAAAGCCACCAACAAGGTAACCCCCAACATCAAAACCACCATCATTAATAATCCTTCTTTCACGGATTGCATTGATGAACATGAGGGATCTAATGTGGAGGAGAATAAGTTTGAGTCTTTTACGAGTAAACTCAAGGGTAAATCCAAGAAGCACTTCGTTGCTCTCTTGGAACAACTTGGTGAAGCCAATGACATGATCGAGGCTCACGAAGATACCACCTCTAAGATGGAGGGACATAGTCGTGACTATGCCGATGAGATTTCGGATCTTTCCAATGCTCTTGAGGAAGAGCGAGGTCTTCGTTTGGCTCTTGAGGAGCCACACAACGATGATCACGCTAAATTAAAGATCTTGATCATGCTCTTGTTGTCTCTCGTGTGCTAACCTCCGAGAAGGCCAAGCTTGGGGTTGATCTTGCTAGACTCAAAGAGGAGTTTGACTTACTTGACAAGGCTCACAAGGTCTTGAAGGGTGCTCATGCTAGCCTCAAAGAGTCTCATGATCAACTTCAAGTAAAGCTAACCAAGGAGAAAGCCAGATTTCCTCATATGGTCTTAATTGATAATGCAAATGCTACTAACCCGTGTTGTGAGCATGTGCATCTTGTTGAGGAGAATGCTAAGTTGAAGGAGAAACTTGAGAAAGGCCTTGTGCCGTGCATAAAAGGAGAGAAGAACCTCAATGACCTTTTGAGCAATCAAAAGGAAGTTGTGGCCAAGGAAGGAATTGGGTTCACACCCAAGTCCAAGAACAAGAAGAAGGATGACAAGGCCAAACGACCTCCCCCTCTCAAGCAAACTTTTGTGAAGGAGGGAGAGGGTGCTTCTAAGAAGAAGAAGAACAACAATGTGAAGGGTAGTGATGCTAAGAAGAGCAATGTTGCCCCTCCTAACAAAGCCGGCGACTTTAACCCTTCCTATGTGTTATGCCGTGCTAGTGATGGACATGTTTATGCCAAATTTGTTGGTTCTTCTTATGAGTACATTGAATGGTCTATTTGGGTTCCTAAGACCCTTGTTACTAACATCAAAGGACCCATTACAAAATGGGTACCTAAAACCAAGCATTGATTTCTTGTAGGTGTTTGCTTCTGGTGGGGGATCATGGTTGCTCGATAGTGGAGCCACTAACCATATGACTGGAAGCAAGGACTTGGTGGTGGACGTTCACAAGATTCCATCTATGCCCACCAATGTCGAGTGGGGTGATGCCTCGTCCTCTAAGGTATTGGGACTTGGCAAGGTTGTCATTTCTCATGATCTCATGATCGAGAAGGTCATGCTTGTTGAGTCCCTTGCATACAATTTACTTTCAGTTCGACAACTTGCACTCATGGGCTTTGCCACTTTCTTTGATGTTGATACCGTGGCCCTCTTGTGGAGCAAGACTCTTAAAGTAGCCTTTGTTGGGCATGTTAAGAACGGTCTCTATGTGATTAACTTTTCAAAGCAACCCACTAAGACCGCGACATGCCTAATGGCTAAAGTTGACGTGGGATGGCTTTGGCATCGCCGTTTAGCCCATGCCAATATGAGATCTTTGCAAAGTATTCTCAAGGGGGGCCATGTCCGTGGACTAACAAATGTTAGTTTTGCTAAAGATCGTGCTTGCAGTGCTTGTATCGAAGGAAAGCTACATGAAAAGGCTCACCCTCCCACGACTATCATCTACTCGAAGAGGCCTTTGGAGCTCCTTCACTTGGGTCTCTTTGGGCCTCCATCCTTTGATAGTCTTGGGGGTAGAAAGTATTGCTTGGTGATTGTGGATGATTATTCAAGATACACTTGGGTATACTTCTTCAAGAGGAAGAGCGAGACCCAACAAACCGTCATTGACTTTGCAAATAAAGCTCAACGTCAACACAATGCAAAGATCTTGATGATAAGAAGTGACAACGGCACCGAGTTCAAGAACTACACCTTGGATGAGTTTCTTAGTGATGAGGGGATCAAGCATCAATACTCCGCACCATACACCCCTCAACAAAATGGTGTTGCGGAAAGGAAGAACCGGACGTTGATGGATGCGGCAAGGACCATGATGGCGGAGTTCAAGTCTCCATACAACTTTTGGGCCGAAGCCATTAACACCGCGTGTCATGCATCAAATCGACTCTATCTCCGCAAAGGCTTGAACAAGACTCCATATGAGATACTCACCGGTAACAAGCCCAACCTCAAGTACTTTCGGGTGTTCGGGTGTAAGTGTTTCATTCTCAAGAAAGGTGTTCGTTTGTCTAAATTTGAGGCTAGAGCTTATGAGGGCATATTTGTTGGTTATGCTACAAACTCTCATGCTTACCATGTCCTCAATAAGTCCACGGGACTTATTGAGGAGACGTGTAACGTGGAGTTTGATGAGAATAATGGCTCCCAAGTGGAGCAAAGTGGGACTTGTGATGTAGGTGATGAAATTCCTCCTCAAGCCATAAGAAGAATGGGAGTTGGTTTTATCCTACCCATTGAGGAACCCCTTGTGGCCGAAGGAGAAGGACAATGCTCCACTCAAGTGGAGGCATCACCAACCCAAGGCCCACACGCTTCCGAAGAACAAAGTGAAGGCCCTCAACCTCATGAACAAGACCAAAGGCAAGATCAATTTCAAGACGGTGTTGAAACACCAAGTGATGCCCAAGGTCAAGTTCTCTCCTCCGAGCAAGTTCAAGATCAAGAGCTTCCTCAAGATCAAGAACAAGCTCAAGATGGCGCTCAAGATGATCAAGTGACCGCTCCTCGACTCACCCCCGAGGAGGAACTGGAGCGTCGTGCCGCCAAGATTGCATCCAAGCTCTCCACCAAGGGTCATCTCATGAAGAATGTGCTTGGAAGCATTCAAAAGGGGGTAAGCACTCGTAGACAATTGGCAAACTATTGTGAACATCACGCGTTTGTCTCTTGTGTTGAACCTCAAAAGGTCTATGAGGCGCTCGAAGATCCGGATTGGCTCAATGCCATGCATGAAGAACTCAACAACTTCGAGTACAACAATGTGTGGAGATTGGTGCCAAGGCCAACGGGGAACCACAATGTCATTGGAACCAAGTGGATATTCAAGAACAAGCAAGATTCTCATGGGACCATCGTTCGCAACAAGGCAAGATTGGTAGTACAAGGCTACTCCCAAGTCGAGGGCATCGACTACGGTGAAACCTTTGCTCCCGTTGCTCGCCTTGAATCCATTCGTTTGTTGATTGCTTATGCTTCCCATCATAACTTTAAGTTACAACAAATGGATGTGAAGAGTGCTTTTCTTAATGGTCCTATTAATGAGTTGGTATTTGTCAAGCAACCCCCCGGGTTCGAGGATCCCTACTTCCCCGATCATGTGTATCAAATCGATAAGGCACTCTATGGCCTTAAACAAGCCCAACGTGCGTGGTATGACCACCTTACCGAGTTGTTGCAAGATCGTGGATTTGAAGTTAGGAAAATTGACCCCACTATTTTTACTAAGAAGGTCAAAGGGGAGTTGTTTGTGTGCCAACTATATGTTGATGATATTATCTTTGGTTCCCCTAACAAAGCTTTCAATGAGGAATTTGCCACTCTCATGACCTCAAAGTTCAAGATGTCTTTGATGGGAGAGTTGAAGTTCTTTCTTGGGTTCGAAATCAAGCAAAGAAGAGAAGGAACCTTCATCAACCAAGCCAAATATACTCAAGACATGCTCAAGAGATTCAAGCTAAGTTATGTCAAGCCGGCTTCCACTCCAATGCCCCTCAAATGCCAACTTGACATAGATCCTAATGGTAAAGCGGTGGATCAAAAGGTATATCGCTCCATGATTGGCTCCTTGCTTTACCTTTGTGCATCTAGACCGGATATCATGTTGAGTGTGGGAATTTGTGCACGATTTCAAGCCGCACCTAAGGAAAGCCACTTTGTGGCGGTCAAGCGAATCTTTCGGTATTTGGCTCATACCCTAAACTTTGGCTTATGGTACCCAAGAGGATCCAACTTCAAGCTTATGGGCTATTCGGACTCCGATTGGGCGGGAGACAAAGTGGATAGGAAGTCCACTTCCGGAGGGTGCCAATTTCTTGGTTGCTCTTTGGTAAGTTGGTCTTCCAAGAAGCAAAGTTGTGTGTCTCTCTCGTCCACCGAAGCGGAGTATGTGGCCGCTGGGAGTTGTTGTGCACAACTTCTTTGGATGAGGCAAACTTTAAAGGATTACGGTGTCATTTGTGACAAAGTGCCTCTTTGGTGTGATAATGAAAGTGCCATCAAGATTTCTCTCAACCCGGTGCAACACTTCAAGACGAAGCATATTGAGATTCGGTATCACTTCATCCGGGATCACATTAGGCGAGGGGAGATCGAGCTCAACTACGTTAACACTCATGATAACCTTGCAGATATTTTCACGAAGCCCTTGGATGAAGCAAGATTTTGCGAGTTAAGGCATGATCTAAATATCATTGATTCGAGCAATGTTGCTTGAACCTTTGCACACCCCACCATACTCAACATGATGTCTTGCTCTTGGTGTAGGCATGGAAATAGGGGTGCATTGTTCTCTCAATGAACTCTTCCTCCCCCCATTATGCATAAATTGATCAATTCTTTCACATTAGCCATTGTTGATGGTACTTGTGATTCAAAGACGAGTTTTTGGTCATGGGCCCAAGGATAATTCTTCGCGGTGCCATACCCTTTTAACTCAAACATAGGTGTCTCTGGCCACCGCCCTTGAGCTTAGGTGTTTTTCCTTGTTGTGTGTTTCTTTTTGCCTGGCTCTTTTCGGTCTCCTAGATGTTTGAATTCTCTAAAGAGTGGTTTTTCTTGTTTGCTTCTTGCACCCTTGAGAGTCTTCTTCATCATACTTCAGTGTCTTCATTCCATCCTAAGCCTCCTCATCCCTAGCCATCTTTTCCAAATGTACACAAGTTTGATATCCTTTTGTGCTTGGGCTGTTGCAACCTGCGGTACAACCGGTGGTCAGACCGGTTCTTCCGGTCTTCCCTTCTGTTGTACAGTCTCAGCGGTACTTTCGGTCCTGCATGAGCGGTTCTACCGCTCCTGCCTGTACCTGTATCTCTGACCGGTACTGCCGGTGCTTAGACGCGGTACTACCGCTGCTTCTGGAGTGGAAGTACCGCTCTCAACCACCAGGTAGCTACAGGACCGGTACTACTGCTCCTAGGAGCGGTACTACCGGCTGACATCTGGGGCTTATATAAGGGGAGCGGGCAGAAGGGGTTTTTTCTTTTCCCCTTCGTGCTTGTCCCTCCTCTTATCCCTAGCCGCCGGTTGCTTCGTCCTTCGCCCCGGAGCGCCCTCAGGCCCTCCGGATCGGTCGGCCCTTCATCGGATCCGCTCCATGGAGGCCGCCTCCTCTTCGATCTCTTCCATGGATACCGGTAATGCCCTATTCTTCTCCTTCTTAGGGTTCCTCATTTTGAATCCAACTCTAGGGCATTGCTTGCATTCCCACATTTTTGGCCAAATGGTTGAGAGATCCGTATAGCCTCCTTATGTTTCCTGTGCGTATGTAGAGATAGGAATATGCCATATAGATTCGAGAACGGGCGGTTCCCGTTCTTCCAGTCGGCGGTTTCGCTCTCAGCGGTACTACCGCTCCTTGCGAGCGGTACTACCGCTCGAGCGGTACTACCGGTGGTCCAACCGGAACAACCGGTTTCTCTGAACCTATGTACACTGTTTCTCTTCTACCCACTTACATGAGACATATTACTCTGATTTTGTGTACATTCCTCTCATCTTTGCTCGGGTTTCTGTGTGCTCTCTGTGTGCGTCTGCAGGTGGTTCTAGTTCCTGTGCTGCTCGGAAGCCTCAAAACTCCAAGAAGAGGGCCCGTAGGGGCAAACCTTCGGATGACAACGAGGACTCTTATGAGGTGGTGATTCCTACCAAGGCCACTCGTCGGGAGAAGTCTGTTGCTGCCAAGCAACATGTTGCGGTGCCCATGCACAAATGGAAGATGTCGGACTAGCAAAAGTTTCATTTCTAGGATCCCTACACTATTGCACCGAATCCCCGTTGGAACAACCCTCAGTTCTGAAATGAGTTACAGATGAGGATTGTGTCAGAAGTGTTCGAGCATCACAAGAACAAGTTCACCCTGATGTGGTCCATTGACATCGATCATTGGAGGAACCACCCTGATTACTTTGGAGAAGCTCTGGCGACCTGTGAAGAGTTTGATTTGATCAAGCTCATGACCGTGAATTGTGATTTTGATGTGCAGCTCGTCCATCAGTTCTATGCTACAGTCCACTTCAGCTCTGATGAGGAACGCCACCTCTCCTTTATGTGCCGTGATGAGTTCCTTCATGTCCCATGGAGAGCTTTCTGCAATGCTATTGGTTATGAGGATACCGGGATTGAGGGTCAAGGTGGCATCTGTCCTCACGACCGTGCTCACCCCATCGACAAGGTGAAGCTTGCCCCTCTATACATCCCTGGACATGGCATTGTGGGCAAGTCCAATGATCTTCTACCAGTCTATGACATTATGCATCGTGTGTTCCGTTGTGTGCTGCTTCCCAAGGTTGGGAATCAAGATGATATCTATGGTTATCTGGTGGATTTGCTTGTGGCCATGAAGACCAAGAGGGGATCCGGTGCCACATTTGATGTCTCCAAGTGGCTATGGGAGGAGATGTACAATATGGTGTTGTACCGCAAGGTACCAATATATGCTCCTTTTGTGATGTAGTTTCTGAGCATCGTTTGGGCAATCCGTAGGCCAGGAGAGCCTCTCACCACCCTTGCCAACCTCACGGAGCATGAGGTCAAGGAGCTAAGGAAAAGAAGCATAAGACCCCTCGCTTTGCTTCAGGCAATCAGGAGGATGTGTTTGCTACCTCGGACGACGAGGACTTTGAGCTAGAGCCTGGGGTCCAGCCCTCGTGGGTTGAGAAGCTGACTTCAAAGATCAAGAAGACCTTTTGCCTATAGACTCACATTCAAAAGAAGCTCTACAAGGCCCATGTTGCTGAGAAGATGGCGCGTCGCCGGCAGATTCAGTTGATGAGGCACCTCAATGTGCCAGATGTGAAGAGTGGCTCCGAGAAGACCACCACTCCTGAAGATACATGGTGCTTGGAGAACTGCCAGTGGTCTGATGAAGCACTTGCTTCTTCCTCTGTCCGTGTTCCTGAGGCAGCTACTGCGAGGTCTGAGGAGTCTGAGGAGTACGATGAGGCTCAGGATCATGACGATGATGTTGATGATGATGCGTCTGACAGCTCTACGGCTACTGGCGAGGAGATCTACTGAGCCCCGGGACGCTAGCTTCGCTCTTTTTCTTTTTGGTGTCTTGATGCCAAAGGGGGAGAGAGCTCCATTAGGTCACGGGAGTTGCATGGGTGGTTATTTGCTATTTGCAATTGGTCTTTCTAGTTTATTTTCTTGCTCTTTCTAGTGTCCTATGTTTCTAGTGCTCTATGGACTTATTCTATATTGTTGATCTCGTGTATGGTGTAAGACATGTGTCATTCTATTTATCTATGCACTCT
This sequence comes from Triticum aestivum, assembly GCF_018294505.1. NCBI lineage: Eukaryota > Viridiplantae > Streptophyta > Magnoliopsida > Poales > Poaceae > Triticum > Triticum aestivum. Next base: position 443,958,542 of record NC_057814.1, on the reverse strand, counting down.
TCTACTGCTCTATGGTTATTGCGGTTGTTTTGCTATCTCCGGTTGGTCTATAAAATCCAGGGGGAGCATTCCCTAGTGTGCGCACTTTGCATTCCAAAAGCAAACTCTAAATAGTGCTCACACTCAGGGGGGGCCCTCCGTTATTTTTTAGAACTACCGGACTAATCATGTGGTTGTCATCATCCACCAAAAAGGGGGAGATTGTAAGGGCATCTTTTGCCCTAGGGTTTTGGTGATGATGACAACACACGTGGACTAATCGTGCGCCATAGTTTTCTCAGGTACACTTTGTGTGGCGCAAGACGGTTAGGTTTTCCCTCTATGCGGAAAAGATCGAAGACGGAGTTTCCGACGTTTTTGTTTCCTTTGGTCATAGGATATCCATACTATTAAGAGGGAATCCACATCGGAAGGTATTGCGTGAATCCTTCACGTACACATTCTCTACACCCACCATATACCCTCCGTTCGAGGAGAGAGAGGTTCCCAATCCTTTGTTCTGTGCAGTCCTGCTCTTGGCGGTTGTACCGCTTCATTGAGCGGTTGTACCGCTGGCCGGTAGTTCTGTCTTACCACCACCCCTAGTACCGCTCAGGGGTGACTCCCTTCTCCAGGTGCGGTGGTAGACCGGTGGTGGAACGGTAGTTCCGGTTTTTCTTGATAAACCGGTACTACCGGTGTTCAGGGTGGTAGTACCGCCTCGGACCCCACCGCCCAGGAACTGCTGGCCCAGCGGTAGTTCCGGTCCAACCTCTGCTCCAACTACCGGCCTGAGGGGTTTACTTTCTGTATGTGGCCCGGTAGTTGAGCGGTGGTTGTGCGTTAGTTCCGGTTTGTTTCGATAAACCGGTACTACTGGGTGCGCCACCGGTTGTACCACTCCTATGCGTTTCTGCACATAACGGTTGGATCTTGGGGGGCCTATTTAAGGAGGTGATTCTCCTACCTCCCACCTACCTCTTGCCTCTCTCTCTCCTCCATTACTGCCATTAAAGCTCTCTTGCCCGATCTCTCTCTCTCTAGCCACTCAAACTCGTTGATTTGCTAGGGATTGAAGGAGGAGACCTAGATATACACTTCCACCAAAGGATATTTGATTCCCCCATACTTTCTTGTGTGGATTTTGTTACTCTTGGGTGCTTGGGCGCCCTAGACGGAAGAGGTCACTTCGGAGCCACATTCCATTGTGGTGAAGCTCCGGGGTTTCGTTGGGAGCCTCCAATTAAGTTGTGGAGAGAGCCTCAACCTTGTTTGTAAAGGTCCGGTTGCCGCCTTCAAGGGCACCAATAGTGGAATCACGGCATCTCGCATTGTGTGAGGGCGTGAGGAGAATACGGTGGCCCTAGTGGCTTCTTGGGGAGCATTGTGCCTCCACACCGCTCCAACAGAGACGTACTTCCCGTTAAAAGGAAGGAACTTCGGTAACACATCCTCGTCTTCACCGGCTCCACTCTTGCTTATCTTGTCCCTTTACTTGTGCAAGCTTATTTGTATTTTCTCCCTTGCTTGCTTGTGTGCTTGTTGTTGTTGCATCATATAGGTTGTCCACCTAGTTGCATATCTAGACAACCTACTTTGATGCAAAGTTTAAATCAGTAAAGAAAAGCTAAAAATTGTTAGTTGCCTATTCACCCCCCCACCTCTAGTCAATTATATCGATCATTTCACCGACCAATCCTAACACCGAAGGTACGGCACCTCCGCGATCTGCACACGTTCTGCTCGGTGACGTCCCACGAACTCTAGATCCAGCTGAGGTCAAGGGAGAGTTTCGTCAGCACGGCGGCGTGATGACGGTGATGATGAAGTTACCGTCGCAGGGCTTCGCCTAAGCACTACAACGATATGACCGAGGTGGAAATCTGTGGAGGGGGGCACCGCACACGGCTAAACAATGTGTCTATGGGGTGCCCCCTCCCCCGTATATAAAGGAGGGGAGGAGGGGAGGGCCGGCCCTCTCATGGCGCGCCCAAGGGGGAAGTCCTACTCCCGGTGGGAGTAGGATTCTCTCCCTTCCCTAGTTGGAGTAGGAGAAGAAGGAAGAGGGAGAGAGAGGGAAGGAAAAGGGGGGCCGGCCCCCACCCAATTCGTATTGGGCTTGGGGGGGGCGCGCCCTCCATCTGGCCGCCTCGTCCTCTCTCCCACTAAGGCCCAATAAGGCCAATTGACTCCCCGGGGGGTTCCGGTAACCCCCCGGTACTCCAGTAAATGCCCGAACTCACCCGGAACCATTCCAATGTCCAAACATAGCATTCCAATATATCGATCTTTATGTCTCGACCATTTCGAGACTCCTTGTCATGTCCGTGATCACATCCGGGGCTCCGAACAACCTTCGGTACATCAAAACACATAAACTCATAATACCGATCATCATCGAACGTTAAGCGTGCGGACCCTACGGGTTCGAGAACTATGTAGACATGACCGAGACTCATCTCCGGTAAATAACCAATAGCGGAACCTGGATGCTCATATTGGTTCCTACATATTCTACGAAGATCTTTATCGGTCAAATCGCATAACAACATACGTTGTTCCCTTTGTCATCGGTATGTTACTTGTCCGAGATTCGCTCGTCGGTATCTCAATACCTAGTTCAATCTCGTTACCGGCAAGTCTCTTTACTCGTTCCGTAATGCATCATCCCGTAACTAACTCATTAGTCACATTGCTTGCAAGGCTTATAGTGATGTGCATTACCGAGAGGGCCCAGAGATACCTCTCCGACAATCGGAGTGACAAATCCTAATCTTGATCTATGCCAACTCAACAGACACCATCGGAAACACCTGTAGAGCATCTTTATAGTCACCCAGTTACGTTGTGACGTTTGATAGCACACTAAGTGTTCCTCCGGTATTCGTGAGTTGCATAATCTCATAGTCATAGGAACATGTATAAGTTATGAAGAAAGCAATAGCAATAAACTAAACGATCATAGTGCTAAGCTAACGGATGGGTCAAGTCAATCACATCATTCTCTAATGATGTGATCCCATTCATCAAATGACAACTCTTTGCCCATGGCTAGGAAACTTAACCATCTTTGATTAACGAGCTAGTCAAGTAGAGGCATGCTAGTGACACTCTGTTTGTCTATGTATTCACACATGTACTAAGTTTCCGGTTTATACAATTCTAGCATGAATAATAAACATTTATCATGATATAAGGAAATATAAATAACAACTTTATTATTGCTCTAGGGCATATTTCCTTCACAGACACCGTCCTTGGTCTTGGTGAGAGTGAGACAACACTATGTCCATTTCTCGCATGACTCAAACCTGGTGAAGACGTGAAGGAACTTGAACTCGAGGTCATTGTTGTCCTGGCAAAACATGTCGAACATTCGGACCATCTACACAGACGAAGAACAAGTGTCGGCAAAGTACACGGCAAAGAGCTGGGCCGGCGAGCCATGGACATACCTGACGCTCGACGTTGGCGCCGCTCTCCAGGCGAGCAATGACCTCGTCCTAAATCCCATGACACTAGTTGCAGACCTACTGGATGGTCGCCCAATGGTTGGCCATGGCCTTCTCGTCGCGATCCATGTGGATGTTGGCGAACTCGGGGTCGACCATCTTGGGCTCGTCGAAGGCCGTCTTGACCCTTCTCCAGTAGGTCTCGGCATTCTGATTCGCGCCAGTAATCGGATCGATGCCGACAGTCTTCCATGCTTCAGCGAGGCACTCGTCTTCCTTTGGCGTCCACTTGACGTGAGGCTCGCCGGGCCTGGCATTGGACGACCGCCTCTTCCTTCTCAGTTTGGTTGTTGGCTCCACCGATTCTCCTCTTCCACCTCCCCCTCGACATGGTCGTGCTCGACGTCCTCCATCTCGCCGGCAGTGTCCAGTGTTTCGTCTTGCGTGCAGAACCCGAAGCACAAAGCGGCGGCGGCTAAGCCGTTCGTTATGATATCGTTCATCTCGGCGTCGGTGCTGCTGAACTATGGCGCCAAGCTTGGGGCAAAGGGTAGGGGTCCACGGTGCAGAGTCGGCGCGGGCGAGCTTGAGTATGTCGGCGAGTAGCCGTACTGGGTGTTGAGGCCGGCGGTGAACATGAAGGGCGTGCGCAAGTTGGGGTTGATGAAGACGGAGGGGGGGCGGCGCAGAGCAATGCAGGAGCGTGATGTTGGGGTTGAAGCCATCGAGCGCGTCACCGTTGGCGTAGTCAGGCGAGGACGAGTACCCCCACACTGGTGGCGAGAAGTTGGCCAGCGACGCGACGCTTTGCTGGCTACTGGCCTGCCTGTTGAGGCGAAGGAGCTGGCGCTCGTTCGCCATGGCCGCGCGAGACACCTCCTCCTCGCTACGTCCCTGGCCTTCTTGATGTTGACCCAGTTTCACCGATCGTTGGTGACCGCCGCCCGGCGATCCACGTCGGCCTTCCACTAGGCGTTCATCAAGCCCGGGAGCCTTGGCATTGGCGCCCTTGGCTTCCTCAACTTTGGCTGGGCAGGATCGGTGGTTATACGAGAGGCCACGTACTTCTTCCGCGACATGGCGGGCGGATCTAGGGAGAATGGCGGGAGCTACGGGCGAGATGGGGGTTGGTGGGGAGGAAAAGGGGGGAAGCGAAAAACAGCGAGAAAATCGGCCGTGTCACCGACAGTGCAGGTCCACACGCCTTTTCGCTTCAGCCGGTGCCCCCAGGTGCCCCCGGTGCGCTGGGTTCGGCTTGGGTTCGCCGGATGTAATTTCGCCCCAAACCGGCGAGAAACAAGGATCTGGGGGCCCAACTAGGAGATTTTCGTTTGCCCGACGGAAAAAAGGTGCCTGGGGGCGGTTGGAGATGCTCTAACTCCTCAAAACGGCGGCGAGGGCTGTGCGCGGCTAGTGCGAGGTGGGTCCTGCAATGGGTGGATCTGCTGGTGGCGGCTGTCGCCTTGTGGCAGGGCGCAGGGGGCGCAGCGCATCGCCGGGAGGGTCGTGTGCGTGCTGCAGGTTGTGCGGGGATCCTCATCGGGCAGCGGTTGCTGCCCCTGGTCGGGGATCTGCTCTTTTATGGGTCTGTTGGCACCATGGTGGGAGCTCGGCGGTTGTAGGGGTCGTCAGTGCGGTTGCGGCAACTTTGGTGATGGCGGTTGGCGTTCAACGGCGAGCTGCGAACGGAGGTGCGACCTTCCTTTGGGTATGTGCCGGCGGTGGCCGGCTGTACGCGCGACAGAGGTGACTATGACCCAGGGCTCATGCTTGGGTGGACCAGATCTGGCCCCGAGGCGGGTCGGGGTTGTCGCTTTGGGTATGTAAGACCGGGCTCGGTCCAGGTGGTGCCCGCGAGCGGTGAGGATACTCTCCTCCTTGGCACAATGGGCGATGGTGGTGGTCGTGGCATTGCTATGTCGACAGACGGATTGGCGCCTAAGGTTATGGACTTGGTGACGTATGAGCTCACTGGGCCAAAACTAGAGGGCTATGCTCGGCGGCGCCCCTTGGTTGTCACTGGGTCGTGTCCCTCCGGTCCACTGGGACTGGCTAGGGATATAGGTGTGGGTGACTCCTACCTTGGGTGCGTTAACCCATACTCAGTGGCTGAGTCGGACCAGGAGTGGATGGAGGTGTCTCTACTCTTCCTACTCTGGTTGGTGTGTTGTGAAGTGGGCAGTTGACGGTGTCTCAAGACATGGATGCTGAAGCAGCCACTACTAGGGAAAAACTTATAGGTAGACGCTTACTAGTAGCGTAGGTTTACACCCCTCGCTACTGCTACTTACTAGTAGCGCGGGTTTATAACCCCTGCTACTACTAAGTTGATAGTAATAGTGCGGGTTTATAACCCTCGCTACTACTAAGTGATTTCCACCGTGCCTCTCGAGACCAGCCATAGTAGTAGCGCGGGTTATAAACCCACGCTGCTACTAAGTTGATAGTAGTAGCGCGGGTTATATACCCCACGCTACTATTAAGTGGTCTCCACCATGCACCCGGGACATGCCATAGTAGTAGCGTTGGGTTAGTGGGGGGAATAAACCCAACGCTGCTGCTAAGTGATCTCCTTGCCGCCGCCACCTCCGCCTCTCACCCCTCCTCCGCCTTTGTCTCTGTGTTTCTCCTCCACTCCCCACGATTCCCCCAACCAACCCCATCGCCGCCGCCGCCGCCGACCTCCTCTCCCCCAACCCCACCGCCGGCGCCCCCCACCTCACCAGCAGCCACTGCCATGGACAGAGCCGCTGCCTCTCTCGGCGCCCGAAGCCCTAGCTCAGGCCGCCGCGACCCACCCGTTGCGTCCCACGTTCACGCGCGAGATCTGTCCCATAGCGATGCTCGATCCAGGCAGGCCCGAGGAAGGAGAGCAGTCGGCTCCCTTCCTCCTCTCCGGTGAGCCTGAGCGAGCACCCACTCCCCCCATGACCACAAATCCACCCCCGGTTCCTCCATCCTCCCTCCAGTCTCCGACGCTGTCACCGCCCAGCCACGGAGTACCACCGCAACACCTGGTATGGCGCACCACGTCCACCCATCGCCGGTGACCTCCCACAGCTCCGACCCTAGCTGCCTCCTAGCACACTGCAGCTTCACCAGCCTCCCCCTCCCCACCTCCTCTGCACCGCCGCTGGACCAGCGTGCCGCGTTGCCCTCAGATCCGGCTTCCAGGAGCTGCCACGGTCGTTCAGCAAGTAGCAGTGCGTGCATCATTGGCGGTGCGTGCAGTCCGCATCCCCTTCGCATGCCTGCACTACGGTTCCCTGGTGTAGTTCAATGTTTGGCTCCGCCTCCCCCTGTTTGCAGCTCCTTTCAATTCTTTTGCAGCTCACTGAATATATTTTTGCAGTTCATTGTGAGAATCCATGGCGCTGGCCGCGCCGCACCTTTTCCTGCTTCTTCTCGTCTGAGGCGAGCACCAGCGGTACGTATCAGCCCTCTTCTCTATGGTGCTGGCTAGGTAAGAACTAGGGATCTGTGGCAGCAGCTCATAGATTAGAATTAGATTTGATAATTGGAGATGGATTCCTGAACCAATTTGCAAATTCATTGGTGATTTCAGTGCTTATACTTATTTGGTTTTGGTGCCTGGTCAAACCTTCTCTATGTTAGTTCCTTTGCTTAGCCAAATCAGTTAGGGATATAGCACATCCATGATGTTGCGAGGTGTTGATTGCCTTCTAGCAAAAATCTGGAGCGTTGGGTATCTCTGGCTGTAAACTGAATCTGGTTTAGTTAAAAACTGCACTGACAAATCTGGACAGCCAGCTTCTAGGTGAAAAACGAGTTAGTTATTCTCAGAATTTCGAGTTGCCCCTATATGAAATCTGTAAAGCAAGTTCCAAGCTTTCCGTAGAGTATTTATTTGCGTCGTTTGGATGTATGGTTTGAGAGCAGCCATCGTTTTAGTTTGTTGTCCCGAAAGTTAGTATCCTGAGCGCATTGTTTTCATATGCCAGTTTATGGCCTTGTAGAGGTTGTTTTAAAAAAAAGTTTCAATACGAATTTTGTAGAGGGTTTGTAGTATATTACAAGGCCGATTTCAGTTTCAGTTTGCTCCACCGCTGTGAAAGGTGGAGGAGCCTAGATTGCAAGGCCGATTTCAGTTTCAGTTTCGATCGAGCCTAGATTGCAAGGCCGATTTTAATCTAGCACTCTCCATGCAGCTCCTCAATAATTGTAGTCAATTGGTTGGACAATCTTCTTGTTTTCATCATTTTTTTTCTAGTTATATACGTAGTTGGCTGGGATTATAATGCTATCTTTGCTTACTGTTAACTGTCCAAATTGATGTAGAAAGATAAACAGTTGTTGATCGCTTCCAGAAACGTCAATTAGTAAGTGAAAATAGACGTTTGCGCCTACTTGTATTTTATAGCAGTTTCTGGGACTGTGACATGTTGGTCATCCTTCTGTGATTGGTTATATATGGATTATATATGTTAGGCCTGTGGAAAAGGACTGATGAATCCATAGCAAGAACTGAGAGGCTATATAATTTTGCAGGGGCGTACATGTTGGGGATTTCTTATTTGCGCGTCCATTCCTTAGTCGCCTTACAAGTTTATTGTTTGTTCCACTTAAAATGTCCACAACTTCTCTGAACTTTCAAAGACCACCTCCTTGTTGATGTGTCTGCGCCATATGATTGCAGAAAGCACCTGGGATATACTAAGCAGAGTGGTGCCTTAACAGCTTCTTGCATTTTGTTGCACTTGCATCTCAATAATTACACTAAAATCTGGTTTCTCTGGTTGCGCTACTGACATGTCTTTATATTTCTTGGCAGATTAACATATTCAAGTCAAGATGGTTAGGTTTGGGAAAAAGTTGACGGCCGGCCAAGTTCCAAAGTGGAGAGGGTACGATTCAGGGTTTTTTTCCACCTTGTACTGACCTGTATCATTGAGTTCTCTAAATATTCTGTCAACTGCTTTTGATGAAACTTATCTCGATTTCTTACCATGTTTACTGAACAAGAAGATGAAGAAACATTGCAATAATTGAACATTGCAATTGAGTGCCCATCTAATTGGTGTAAAAAATTTGCACACTTGGCTACCAATTTTTTAACATTGCATTGTTGATTCAATGTTTACAGTTACTATATAAACTACAAGCTGATGAAGAAGAAAGTAAAACAATATGGGCAGCAACTCCAACAGGGAGAGAAAGACCATCACCGTGTTCTCAAGGATTTCTCAAAGATGCTTGATGATCAGGTAATGCTAAGAGATGGATCTCTGCCAATTCATTACTTCATTCTCCCTGATCTGAGTTTAACCTGCAGACTTTAGCTTTTGTCTGGTGTGGACAGTGCAGTGACAGAGGTTGCAGCCTTGTGGGGTCTAATACATGTTTCTTACTGCAGCTTTAAGCTTCGCTGTCATCTAACTCTTTCTAGTTAATTTTTGTTATCTGTCTTTGAACCTATAAAAATGCTAACTCTTTCTAGTTAATTTTTGTTATCTGTCTTTGAACCTATAAAAATGGGTGATCTGTACACTTGTCATCTCCTACATTTGTTTCCTGAACATGTCTAAAGCTTTTATAAGAAATGCAGTTTTGAGCTCAGGCAATCGTAGGATGACTAGACACATACTACATATGATTTGAGATGTATATGTATGCTAATTGATGTTTTGAGGGGTGCTCATATACTTGCTCGGCAACATGGAAACTTTCACATTTGGTCTAGTTGTCTCTATGGGTCAGCGACTTAGCATACATGTTGTAATCAACTTTCACATTTGCTTCTCTGACAAGTAAGGTCTGTTTTCATTCATAGGTAGAAGATAGCAATAGAGTGGGAAGGTTTGTGCAGAGATCTTGAGGTTATCACAGATGCACACAATATGACACTAAATTGGCCAAAAATAGGGAGCTACAAGATGAACTATTAAAGGTTGGTTTCATTTTGTAGCGACCAGACCTCAAACAGTTTGATCTCTGTGCATCAGTGTCATCCCTGGATTGGTAATGCTGACACGCACAGTACTTGAGGATTTATAACAGAGTATCAATCACACACTTATTACATTGAATGTCTCAAAAGAGAACTTATTACAATAAATATGGCTTAAGGCCAACTAATACGATAACAGCGGAAGGCTTGGAAGATAAAGTGAGTCCATCAACTCCAACGGCATCACTGAGTGAAAGACAACGACCTATGGCTCCTTACTCGTCGTCTGAAAAGTCTGCAACATGATACGTTGCAGCCCGAAACGGGTCAGCACATGAAATATGCTGGCAAGACAACACAAAAGAGTAATGAACAGAATAAAGTTATCACTACATGCATATATGATTGGTGGAGGCTGTATGGTTAATATGTTTTGCGAAAAGCCAATTTTTCCCTACAACAAAGGAATAAATTTTATTTAACTATCATGGTGGTTGTTAAACATTGAGAAGGTTCACCCAACTCAATCCCAATTAAGCATCATCATTAAACCCAATCAAATTATATTAAAAGTGATGAGATCCACATGATAATCCAAGAACTAGATACTCAAGATGTCCATAACCGGGGACACGGCTAACCATGATTAGTTTTTACACTCTGCAGATGTTTGTGCACTTTTCCCCACAAGACTCGATCTCCTCCGTTGGATTTCTCGCACTACATAATGTTTGAGAAACGGATGACCGAGACACAGTCTTTCCGAAGAGGTCCCCTTAACCGATAGATAGGCGGGTACACCTACAATCCCCTACATCTGCTAGCCCATCATGGAAAGGCTTCCCACAACTTACTCAACTATGCCAGAGCCCATAATGGCATGTGGCTGCACACGGAAGTTTCTAGCATGAATAATCTTATGATCCCTTTGAGCCTGGGTGGCAGTCCATAGGAGAATCACACGGTACCCCAGGATTTCCAAAAATACAGGCAACACTGGGTTCCCCACGTGCCTCAATCCACCCAGATGTGTATTAAAGTTGCCACCTTAAGTTAACCATTAATTAACAATACTCACATCTGTCATGAATACACTCAAACCCAAACCACGTCTACGAGCATAGCATAGCAGTATAAGCAATGTAGAAGTAACTCCCATAGGTTTGATAATAAACAGGTGAATAGGTACTACCTCAACTACTTCCCAAACCCACAATTTTAATCAGATCCTAACCATGCAATTGTTTGAGGGTTGATCTAATGCAATAAAACTGGGTAGTAAAGAGGTATGATCAAAGTGTTACTTGTCTTGCTGATGATCCGTGAAACCTAGAGACTCGTAGTAGCACGCTTCGCACTCCGGGTACTTTATCGCAAACAAACAAGCATACAATAAGCAATCAAGCAAAGATGCATGGGTAAAACTCAAATAAGAAGATCTAACCAGAAAGTTCAACTTAAGAACACCGGTTTGCAAAAAGAATCAAATCAAATGAAGCAACGAAACTCAAACTACGAAAGAAACAAGCTTCGATTACTAATCTGGACTAAAGACAAATTTTACAGTAGCAAAAACTAGTTTAAGTTGATTAAACAGAAAGAGGGCTTCGAGACGAAACTCTAGGCGCTTGAATCGCCTGATTCCGATAAACGAGCGAAAAGCTAAACTAAAATGAAAATTGGATCAGAAATCGCGATCGAAAATAATCGCGAGAAATCTGAGAAGAAGAAAAACTGACGAACAGACTAACGAACGAACGTTCGCTGTCTGCGGTTAAACGGTGAAATCTGTTCGTTAAAACAAACGTACGAACGGGCGTTCACTAAATAACTAAACCAAAAAAATACCAATCTAAAAATAAAAAAAGGATCTAGGGTTTAGAAAAAAAACGGTCGGTTTTCTCGCGAAAACCGACGGCGGCGGCGGCGGCTACCTCCGGCGGGGTCGGGCGGCGGCGGGGCGGCGTCCGGCGGCGGCGGCGGGGCGGCGTCCGGCGGTGGCGCGGCGGGCGGCGGCGGCGAGCGGCGGCAGCAGCAGCGCGTGGCGGCGGCGGCGACGGCAGCGGGCGGCGGGGCTAGGGTTAGGGTTTCGGCGGGGTGGGCTGGCAGCGGCGACTTGGGCCTCGGGGCGGCTCGGGCTGCGGCTTATAAAGCCCTCGGCCGAAGGAATCCGGCTCGGGCACGGCCCGTAGGTCGGTTGACTTTTTTTTAAATAATTCTGCGCAGAAAAACAAATAAGAGAAATACTAAACAGACTCCAAAAAATCCTAAAATAAATTTTCCCCGTCCTCTAAAAATCTACTGGACAAGGTGAACATTTATTTGGGACTCTAATGCAATTTTGAAAAATGCATATTTTTCCTAATTCAAATAAAATAGCGATAAAACTGCGAATAAAATTCTTATTTGATTTTAATATTAAATCTCCAATATTTATTTATTTTGAGGAAGTCATTTTATCCTCTCTTTTATTTTCATAAAAGAAATATTCGAAGAGAAAATAATTAAAATCAAACGATCCTCTTTCCAAAATTTGAGAAAACTCAAATATGAAAATAACGAAATCTCCAACTCTCTCCGTGGGTCTTTGAGTTGCGTAGAATTTCTAGGATCAAGCCAAAATGCAATAAAATATGATATGCAATGATGACCTAATGTATAACATTCCAAATTGAAAATTTGGGATGTTACAAACCTACCCCCCTTAAGATGAATCTCGCCCTCGAGATTCGGGTTGGCTAGAAAATAGGTGAGGGTAATCCTTCCGTAGGTCTTCCTCTCGTTCCCAGGTAGCTTCATCTTCGGTACGGTGGCTCCACTAAACCTTGCAAAACTTGATAACTTTGCTGCGTGTAAGTTTGCTGGCAAACTCGAGAATCTTGACTGGCTTCTCCTTGTAGGTCAAATCGCTATCCAACTGTATCGCTTCCAGTGGCACTGTATCTCTCAGAGGGATATCAGCCATCTCTGCGTGGCACTTCTTCAACTGAGAAACGTGGAACACATCGTGAACTCCTGACAATCCTTCGGGCAATTCCAACTTGTAAGCAACTTCTCCCATACGTTCCAAAACTTTGTATGGTCCCACAAAACGTGGTGCTAACTTTCCTTTAACTCCAAAACGCTTCACTCCTCGAAGTGGTGATACACGAAGATACGCTCTATCTCCGACTTCGTAAACTGTCTCCTTGCATTTAGAATCCGCATAACTCTTCTGCCTGGACTGGGCTACCTTGAGTCTATCGCGAATCAGCTTAACCTTCTCTTCAGACTCTTTAATCAAATCTGGTCCAAACAACTGTCGGTCTCCAACTTCATCCCACAACAACGGTGTCCTGCACCTCCTTCCGTACAATGCTTCAAAAGGGGCCATCTTTAAACTGGCTTGATAGCTGTTGTTGTAAGAGAACTCTGCGTAAGGCAAATTATCGTCCCAACTCGATCCATAGTCTAGCGCACAAGCTCTCAACATGTCCTCCAAAATCTATTTGACTCTCTCAGTCTGTCCATCTGTCTGCGGGTGAAAAGTTGTACTGAACTCTAGCCTGGTTCCCAAAGTTTCATGCAACTGATTCCAAAACTTTGAGGTAAACTGGGTTCCTCTATCTGATACAATGGTCCTCGGAACTCCATGCAAACATACGATCCTGGTCATGTATATCTTTGCCAACTTAGCACTGGTGTAAGTGGTCTTCACTGGGATGAAATGAGCTACTTTCGTCAAATGATCGACTACAATCCATATCGAGTCATAGCCTGCACGAGTCCTGGGCAATCCTGTGATAAAATCCATGCCTAGCTTGTCCCACTTCCATTCGGGTATCGGCAATGGTTGTAGCAATCCTGCTGGCTTCTGATGCTCTGCCTTCACTCTCTGACATACATCACAAACTGCTACATACTCCGCAATATCCTTCTTCATTCCGGTCCACCAGAAGCTATCCTTCAAATCCAGATACATCTTGGTATTTCCTGGGTGAATCGAATATGGCGAATCATGGGCCTCCTGCAAAATCAGCTTCCTGCTCTCCTGATCATTTGGCACATATACGCGGTCCTCAAACCATAAGGTATCGTGCTCATCCTCACGAAATCCTTTAGCCTTTCCTTTGCTCATCCTTTCCTTTATCTCGGCTATCTCCTTGTCCGTCTTCTGAGCTTCTCTGATCTTATCCATCAAAGTAGATTGAATCTCCAATGCTGCTACATAGCCTCTCGGAACTATCTCCAAACATAGCTCGTGAAGATCCTCTGCTAACTCCTTGGGTAACTCTCCGGTCATGAGTGTATTGACATGACTCTTGCGGCTCAATGCATCGGCTACTACGTTAGCCTTTCCGGGATGATAATGCAACTTCATATCATAATCCTTAATGAGTTCCAACCATCTCCTCTGCCTGAGATTCAACTCCTTCTGCGTGAAGATATACTTCAAACTCTTGTGATCCGTGTATACCTCACAATGGTTTCCGATGAGAAAATGTCTCCAAGTCTTCAAGGCATGCACTACGGCTGCTAATTCCAAATCATGGGTAGCGTAATTCAACTCATGGGGTTTAAGCTGTCGTGAGGCATATGAAACAACTCTTCCCTCCTGCATAAGTACGGCTCCAAGTCCTCGACGAGAAGCGTCACAATACACTTCATAATCCTTGCGTTGATCTGGCAGAATCAACACTGGTGATGTAACCAAGCGTTTCTTCAACTCCTGAAAACTGGCCTCACATTCCTCAGTCCATTTGAACTTGGTGTCCTTCTTTAACAACTCCGTCATAGGCTTTGCAATCTTCGAGAAATTCTCAATGAACCTCCGGTAGTATCCTGCGAGTCCAAGAAAACTCCGGATCTCTCCAACTGACGTGGGTGCCTCCCAATTTGTCACAGTGACAACTTTGGTGGGGTCTACCGCTATTCCTTCTCCGGATATAACATGTCCAAGGAATCCAACTTCCTTCAACCAAAACTCACACTTGCTGAACTTGGCGTATAGCTGATGTTCTCTGAGCTTCCCAAGTACTAAACGCAAATGCTCTTTATGCTCCTCTTCATTCTTCGAGTAGACCAGAATATCATCAATGAACACCACAACGAACTTATCCAAAAACTCCATAAACACCTTGTTCATCATGTTCATAAAATAGGCAGGTGCGTTAGTCAGGCCAAATGACATAACGGTATACTCATATAGCCCGTACCTCGTGGTAAAAGCTGTCTTAGGTATATCCTGCTCTCGAATCTTCAGCTGGTGGTACCCTGATCGCAGATCGATCTTGGAAAACACCTTAGCTCCTTGCAGCTGGTCAAACAAATCATTGATCATCGGCAGTGGGTACTTGTTCTTGATCGTCACCTCATTCAATCCTCGATAATCAACAACCATCCTTAACGATCCATCCTTCTTCTCCACTAGAAGCACTGGTGATCCCCAAGGTGACGAACTTGGGCGAATATAACCTTTATCCAGTAACTCCTTAATCTGCTTCTTAATTTCCTCCAAATCCTTTGCGGGCATTCTGTACGGTCTCTTAGATATTGGCCCTGTGCCTGGCAAAAGCTCAATCAAAAACTCAATGTCTCTATCCGGTGGCATGCCTGGCAACTCTTCTGGAAATACATCCGGGAAATCCTTCACCACTGGTACTTCCTCCTGTACAACTCCTGATAAGGAATTTACTTGAGTCCTACTCGGCACATGCCGGGATACATACTTGATCCTTCTTCCTTCTGGGGTGGTGAGCAAAATCGACTTACTGGCGCAATCGATGTTTCCTCCATACATCGATAGCCAATCCATACCCAGAATCACATCCAAACCTTGCGACTCCAAAATTATCAGATCTGAGGGGAAAACATGCCTACCTATGGTCAATGGCATCTGAAAACATCCTTGGCTTGCCATATACTCTGCTCCTGGCGAGCTCACTAACATAGGTGTACTAAGAACTTTGGTGGGCAGTTTATACTTATCCACAAATCCCCTTGATATGTATGAATGCGATGCACCAGTATCAAAAAGAACGACTGCAGTAAATGACTTAACCAAAAACTTACCTATTACTGCATCTGGCTGGGCTTCAACCTCCTCCACGTTAACGTGGTTCACTTGTCCCCTATTGAAAGGGTTGGGCTTCTTCCCAGAGCTTCCATTGTCGTTTCCATTCTTAGCTTCAGGACATTCATTGGCGTAATGTCCAGTGTTCTGGCACTTTTAGCAAGTAACGTGGCTTAGATCTTTCTTGGCGGGCGTTGCTGGGTTGGAACGGTTCTGTCCGTTGCTTCCTCCATTACCATTCCCGTTCTTGGAGCCACTATGGTTGTGCGAACTACCTCCAGTGTGATTGTGACCTCCATCGTTATGATGAAGGGGTCCTCCCGAGTTCGGGGTAAAACGGGGTCTCTGCGTATCTCCGGAATTATACTTCCCTTGAACATACTTCCTCTTGCGGTTGTCAATCTGCTGCTGCTTCCCTTCAACCATTAGAGCTCTATCTACCAACTCCTGGTAGTTATTGAAATTTGCCACCATCAACTGCATGCTCAGCTCATCATTCAGTCCCTCCAGAAACTTCTCCTGCTTAGTTGCATCTGTAGCGACGTCATCTGGGGCATAACATGCTAGCTTACTAAAGTCATCCACATACTGGCCAACTATGCCTCCTCCTTGGCGTAAGTTGCGAAACTCGCGCTTCTTCATGGCCATAGCTCCTGTTGATACATGGGCAGTGCGAAAAGCCTACTGGAACTGGTCCCATGTAACAGTGCCGATGGGGTAAGTGGCTGTGAAATTCTCCCACCATGATGCTGCGGGTCCATCAAGCTGATGTGCGGCAAAACGCACTCTCTCCGCATCTATGCATCCTGCAGTGGTCAACTCCCTTTCAATCATGCGGAGCCAACCATCTGCAACTATCGGCTCGGTGCTACTGGAGAACACCGGCGGATTCAGCCTTAGAAAACGGGCTAAGTGATCAACAGGTGGTGGTGGTGGTGGGTTGTTGTTGTTGTTGTTGTTGTTCCCCTGATTCTGATTCTGGACTAGTATCTGCATCAATGCATTCTGCTGCTGGATCAACTGAGTGAGCTCCGGTGGGAAAGCAAATCCATTGTCGCGTCTCGGAGGCATCTGCTGGGTTTAGAAAAGATGAGAAAACAGAGTAGAATGAGGTCTAGGGGAAAACACCAGCCATATGCACATGAGACAAACACAAACATATCACTCAATCAATCAAGCAAGGGCATACAATCGGTGTAGAATTATCGTTACAAAAGTGCTCGGACTATACTATATACATGGTGGAATACTAATACTGATATGGTGGTCGACTAGAAAAATTGATCGGTCGAAGACTCCATGATATCCGCTCCAGCTTCATCAACATAGTCATCATCGCTATCGTCGGGGTCCGAGTCGGTGTCGTCGATGATGATGTAGTTCTCCGGGCAAGTGGAACCGTCATCTTCTCCTCCTGGCGCGGGGTCTCCCATGAATACTCCCAGCTTCCTTGTCAGGTCGTCATTCTTCTCCACTAGTACGATGATTTCCTCCTCATAATCTTCGCGAGTAGCCTTGAGTTCTTCCTCCAGCTCCGTGATCCTTGTCATCGCCTTCTTCAAATCTGTCATGCCTGCGCACATCTGGTTCTCCTGGCGTCGAATGTGCTGGTTTAACTCCTGGATGAAAGCTGCAATCGATCTATCCTTCCTGGCGATGATCATCTCCCATTGCTCATCTCGGCGCCCACAAATCTGGTAGATAGTATCCTTGAGATCCTTGTGGTAAACTTCTCCAATGCGTCCCATGGTGATGTGGGCTGCCATACTCTTTCCTAGACTCCAGGTTGGTGCATCAAAGGAAAACTCTATGGGCTCAGTGACTGGCGTGAATGTCCTTCCTGGAACTTGAACTTGAATCATCCAGCGCTCCTCTTCTGGTAAAGTGGCGTTGTAAGTCCCGGTGAAGCTTGGTATTCCAATGTTCAGGTATCTAGTGACTTCCTTCAAGTGTCGTCCAAAGGGGTGTCTTCATCCGGTTGTGCAAACTTGTTCCTTGCGTCCGCCATCCTAAAGAGTAGAAAAATGGAGAGGAGTCAGAAATGAGAAGAGAGTAGTGATCTAGGGCTTTAGCTTAGTGGTCGTGTCCTACAGTCATCGTGTGCTCTGATACCATCTTGTAGCGACCAGACCTCAAACAGTCTGATCTCTGTGCATCAGTGTCATCCCTGGATCGGTAATGCTGACACACACAGTACTTGAGGATTTATAACAGAGTAGCAATCACACACTTATTACATCGAATGTCTCAAAAGAGAACTTATTACAATAAATATGGCTTAAGGCCAACTAATACGATAACAACGGAAGGCTTGGAAGATAAAGTGAGTCCATCAACTCCAACGGCATCACTGAGTGAAAGACAACGACCTATGGCTCCTTACTCCTCGTCTAAAAAGTCTGCAACATGATACATTGCAGCCCGAAACGGGTCAGCACATGGAATATGCTGGCAAGGCAACACAAAAGGGTAATGAACAGAATAAAGCTATCACAACATGCATATATGGCTGGTGGAGGCTGTATGGTTAATATGTTTTGCGGAAAGCCAATTTTTCCCTACAACAAAGGAATAAATTTTATTTAACTATCATGGTGGTTGTTAAACATTGAGAAGGTTCACCCAACTCAATCCCAATTAAGCATCATCATTAAACCCAATCAAATTATATTAAGAGTGATGAGATCCACATGATAATCCAAGAACTAGATACTCAAGATGTCCATAACCGGGGACACGGCTAACCATGATTAGTTTGTACACTCTGCAGAGGTTTGTGCACTTTTCCCCACAAGACTCGATCTCCTCCGTTGGATTTCTCGCACTACATAATGTTTGAGAAACGGATGACCGAGACACAGTCTTTCCGAAGAGGTCCCCTTAACCGATAGATAGGCCTGTACACCTACAATCCCCTACATCTGCTAGCCCATCATGGAAAGGTTTCCCACAACTTACTCAACTATGCCAGAGCCCATAATGGCATGTGGCTGCACACGGAAGTTTCTAGCATGAATAATCTTATGATCCCTTTGAGCCTGGGTGGCAGTCCATAGGAGAATCACACGGTACCCCGGGATTTCCAAAAATACAGGCAACACTGGGTTCCCCAGGTGCCTCAATCCACCCAGATGTGTATTAAAGTTGCCACCTTAAGTTAACCATTAATTAACAATACTCACATCTGTCATGAATACACTCAAACCCAAACCACGTCTACGAGCATAGCATAGCAATATAAGCAACGTAGAAGTAACTCCCATAGGTTTGATAATAAACAGGTGAATAGGTACTACCTCATCTACTTCCCAAACCCACAATTTAATCAGATCCTAACCATGCAATTGTTTGAGGATTGATCTAATGCAATAAAACTGGGTAGTAAAGAGGTATGATCAAAGTGTTACTTGCCTTGCTGATGATCCGTGAAACCTAGAGACTCGTAGTAGCACGCTTCGCACTCCGGGTACTCTATCGCAAACAAACAAGCATACAATAAGCAATCAAGCAAAGATGCACGGGTAAAACTCAAGTAAGAAGATCTAACCATAAATTTTAACTTAAGAACTCCGGTTTACAAAAAGAATCAAATCAAACGAAGCAACGAAACTCAAAGTGCGAAAGAAACAAGCTTTGATTACTAATCTGGACTAAAGTCAAATTTACAGTGGCAAAAACTTGTTTAAGTTGATTAAACAGAAAGAGGGCTTCGAGACGAAACTCTAGGCGCTTGAATCGTCTGATTCCGATAAACGAGCGAAAAGATAAACTAAAACAAAAATCGGATCAAAAATCGCGATCGAAAATAATCACAAAAAAAATCCGAGAAAAAGAAAAACTGACGAACAGGCTAATGAACGAACGTTCGCTGTCCGCGATTAACGAGCGAAAACCGTTCATTAAAATGAACGTACGGACGAACGTCCGCTAAATAACTAAACCGAAAAAACCGAACCAGATCTAAAAAAACAGATCTAGGTTTTTTTTAAACCGATCGGTTTTTCGAGAAAACAGGCGTCGGCTACCTCGACGAGATCCGGCGAGGGCGACGGCAACACCGGCGGAGGTGGCACACTCCGGCGGGCGTCGGGCGGGGCGGCGGCGGGTCGTTGCGGCGGCGGCGGGCGGCTGCGGCGGCAGCAGCGGCTCGGGCGGCGGGGCTAGGGTTCCGGGTGCGGGGCTGGCGGCTCGGGTCTTCGGCCTTTAAAGGGCCGGCCGGGTACAGTGTCCCAGGCGGACACGGCCAGGTTAGGTCGGTAACTTTTTTTTAAATTATTCCGGGCAGAAAAAACAAATAGAAGAAATACTAAACTGGCTCCAAAAATCCTGAAATAAAATTTCCCCGTCCTCTAAAAATATAGCGGACAAGGTGAACATTTATTTGGGACTCTAATGCAATTTTGAAAAACGCATATTTTTCCTAAGTCAAATAAAATAGCGATAAAACTTCGAATAAAATTCTTATTTGATTTTAATATTAAATCTCCAATATTTCTTTATTTTGAGGAAGTCATTTTATCCTCTCTCTTTTATTTTTATAAAAGAAATATTCGAAGAGAAAATAATTAAAATCAAACGATCCTATTTTCAACATTCGAGAAAACTCAAATATGAAACTAATGAAATTCCCAACTCTCTCCGTGTGTCCTTGAGTTGCGTAGAATTTCTAGGATCAAGACAAGATGCAATAAAATATAATATGCAATGATGACCTAATGTATAACATTCCAAATTGAAAATTTGGGATGTTACACAAAATGCTCCCATCATGCACAACCCCGATGACTAGCCAAGCAATTGTTTCACACTTTAGTATTCTCAAACTTTTTCAACTTTCACACAATACATGAGCGTGAGCCATGGACATAGCACTGTGGGTGGAATAGAATATGATGATGGAGGTTGTGTGGAGAAGAAAAAAAGGAGAAAGTCTCACATCGACGCGGCTAATCAACGGACTATGGAGATGCCCATCAATTGATGTCAATGCGAGGAGTAAGGATTGCCATGGAACGGATGCACTAGAGCTATAAATGTATGAAAGCTCAACAAAAGAAACTAAGTGGGTGTGCATCCAACTTGCTTGCTCATGAAGACCTAGGGCATTTGAGGAAGCCCATCGTTGGAATATACAAGCCAAGTTCTATAATGAAAAATTCCCACTAGTATATGAAAGTGACAATATAAGAGACTCTCTATCATGAAGATCATGGTGCTACTTTGAAGCACAAGTATGGAAAAAGGATAGTAGCATTGTCCCTTTTATTTCTCTTTTTTTTATTTGGCCCTTTTTTTGATTGGCCTTTCTTTTTTTATTTGGCCTTTCTTTTTTTTCCTTTTTTTCAGGAAAATGCTCTATTAATGATGATCATCACACTTCTATTTATTTACAACTCAAAGATTACAACTCGATACTAGCACAAAGTATGACTCTATATGAGTGCCTCCAGCGGTGTACCGGGATAGGCAATGAATCAATAGTTACATGTATGAAAAATTATTCATGGTGGCCTTGCCACAAATACGATATCAACTACATGATCATGCAAGGCAATATGACAATGATGAAGTGTGTCATAATAAACGGAACGGTGGAAAGTTGCATGGCAATATATCTCGGAATAGCTATGGAAATGCCATAATAGGTAGGTATGGTGGCTGTTTTAAGGAAGATATAAGGGGGTTTATGTTTGATAGAGCGTATCATATCACGGGGTTTGGATGCACCGGCGAAGTTTGCACCAACTCTCGAGGTGAAATAGGGCAATGCACGGTACCGAAGAGGCTAGCAATGATGGAAGGGTGAGAGTGCGTATAATCCGTGGACTCAACATTAGTCATAAAGAACTCACATACTTATTGCAAAAATCTACAAGTCATCAAAACCAAGCACTACGCGCATGCTCCTAGGGGGATAGATTGGTAGGAAAAGACCATCGCTCGTCCCCGACCGCCACTCATAAGGAAAGCAATCAAAGAACACCTCATGCTTCAAATTTGTCACACAACGTTTACCATACGTGCATGCTACGGGACTTGCAAACCTCAACATAAGTATTTCTCAATTCCACAATTACTCAACTAGCACGACTCTAATATTACCATCTTAATATCTCAAAACAATCATCAAGTATCAAACTTCTCATAGTATTCAATGCACTCTATATGAAAGTTTTTATTATACCCATCTTGAATGCCTATCATGTTAGGACTAATTTCATAACCAAAGCAAATTACCATGCTGTTTAGGACTCTCAAAATAATATAAGTGAAGCATGAGAGTTCATCTATTTCTTCAAAATAAAACCACCGCCGTGCTCTAAAAGGATATAAGTGAAGCACTAGAGCAAATGACAAAATACTCCGAAAGATATAAGTGAAGATCAATGAGTAGTTGAATAATTATGTAACTATGTGAAGACTCTATAACATTTAAGAATTTCAGATCTTGCTATTTTATTCAGACAGCAAGCAAAACAAAATAAAATAAAATGACGCCCAAGCAAAACACATATCATGTGGTGAATAAAAATATAGCTCCAAGTAAAGTTACCGATGAACGAAGACGAAAGAGGGGATGCCATCCGGGGCATCCCCAAGCTTAGGCTCTTAGTTGTCCTTGAATATTACCTTGGGGTGCCTTGGACATCCCCAAGCTTAGGCTCTTGCCACTCCTTATTTCATAGTCCATCGAATCTTTACCCAAAACTTGAAAACTTCACAACACAAAACTCAACAGAAAACTCGTAAGCTCTGTTAGTATAAGAAAATAAATCGCCACTTAGGTACTGTTGTGAACTAATTCTAAATTCATATTGGTGTAATATCTACTGTATTCCAACTTCTCTATGGTTCATACCCTCTACTACTCATAGATTCATCAAAATAAGCAAACAACACATAGAAAAAAGAATATGTCAAAAACAGAACAGTCTGTAGTAATCTGTATCAAACGTATACTTCTGTAACTCCAAAAATTCTGAAATAAATTGGTGGACGTGAGGAATTTGTCTATTAATATTATGCAAAAAGAATCAACCTAATAGCACTCTCCAGTAAAAACTTGTAGCTAATGTCGTGAGCGCTAAAGTTTCTGTTTTTTACAGCAAGATCACAAAGACTTCACCCAAGTCTTCCCAAAGGTTCTACTTGGCGCAAACACTAATTAAAACATAAAACCACATCTAAATAGAGGCTAGATGAATTATTTATTACTAAACAGGAGAAAAAATCAAGGAACAAAAATAAAATTGGGTTTCCTCCCAACAAGCGCTATCGTTTAACGCCCCTAGCTAGGCATGATGATTTCAATGATGCTCACATAAAAGATAAGAATTGAAACATAAAAAGAGCATCATGAAGAATATGACTAGCACATTTAAGTCTAACCCTCTTCCTATGCATAGGGATTTTGTGAGCAAACAACTTATGGGAACAATAATCAACTAGCATAGGAAGGCAAAACAAGCATAACTTCAAAACTTTAAGCACATAGAGAGGAAACTTGATATTGTTGCAATTCCTACAAGCATATGTTCCTCCCTCATAATAATTTTCAGTAGCATCATGAATGAATTCAACAATATAACCATCACATAAAGCATTCTTTTCATGATCTACAAGCATAGAAAATTTACTACTCTCCACATAAGCAAAATTCTTCTCATTCGGAATAGTAGTGGGAGCAAACTCAACAAAATAACTATCATGTGAGGCATATTCCAATTGAAAACTAAAATCATGATGACAAGTTTCATGGTTATCATTATTCTTAATAGCATACAAGTCATCACAATAGTCATCATAGATAGCAACTTTGTTCTCATAATCAATTGGAACCTCTTCCAAAATAGTGGATTCATCACTAAATAAAGTCATGACCTCTCCAAATCCACTTTCATAATTATCACAATAATATTCAACATCCTTCAAAATAGTGGCATCATTACTTCCTAAAGTTGACACTCTTCCAAACCCACTTTCATCAATATAATTATGATAAATAGGAGGCATGCTATCATCAAAATAAATATTCTCATCAAAACTTGGGGGACAAAACATATCATCTTCATCAAACATAGCATCCCCAAGCTTGTGGATTTGCATATCATTAGCATAATGGGTATTCAAGGAATTCATACTAAGAACATTGCAATCATGCTCATCATTCACATATTTTATGCCAAGCATTCTATGTAATTCTTCTTCTAGTACTTGAGCACAATTTTCCTTCCCATCATTTTCACGAAAGACATTAAAAAGATGAAGCATATGAGGCAACCTTAATTCCATTTTTTGTAGTTTTTTTTATAAACTAAACTAGTGATGAAACAAGAAACAAAAGATTCGATTGCAAGATCTAAAGATATACCTTCAAGCACTAACCTCCCCGGCAACGGCGCCAGAAACTGCTTGATGTCTACTACGCAACCTTCTTCTTGTAGACGTTGTTGGGCCTCCAAGTGCAGAGGTTTGTAAGACAGTAGCAAATTTGCCTCAAGTGGATGACCTAAGGTTTATCAATCCGTGGGAGGCATAGGATGAAGATGGTCTCTCTCAAACAACCCTACAACCAAATAACAAAGAGTCTCTTGTGTCCCCAACACACCCAATACAATGGTAAATTGTCTAGGTGCACTAGTTCGGCGAGGAGATGGTGATACAAGTGCAATATGGATGGTAGATATAGGTTTTTGTAATCTGAAAATATAAAAACAGCAAGGTAACTAATGATAAAAGTGAGCACAAACGGTATTGCAATGCGTTGAAACAAGGCCTAGGGTTCATACTTTCACTAGTGCAAGTTCTATCAACAATAATAACATAATTGGATCATATAACTATCCCTCAACATGCAACAAAGAGTCACTCCAAAGTCACTAATAGCGGAGAACAAACGAAGAGATTATTGTAGGGTACGAAACCACCTCAAAGTTATTCTTTCTGATCGATGTATTCAAGAGTCCGTAGTAGAATAACACGAAGCTATTCTTTTCGTTCGATCTATCCTAGAGTTCGTACTAGAATAACACCTTAAGACACAAATCAACCAAAACCCTAATGTCACCTAGATACTCCAATGTCACCTCAATTATCCGTGGGTTTGATTATACGACATGCATCACACAATCTCAGATTCATCTATTCAACCAACACAAAGAATGTCGGTGTGGAACGACACCTATGGGATCACAAGAATCCCTAGTACGGTTGCCGGGGCGCAGGGTTGCAAGAAGAGCAGGATCAGTAGTCAGCACAAGGATCGTTCACCCAGGTTCGGGCCGCGAGGAAGCGTAAAACCCTAGTCCTGCTTTGGTGGGTGTATTTCTGAGAGTTCTTGAGCTCTCGAACTAGCTGTGGTGAGCGTGCGGTTCGAAAGAGCCGAATCCTTCTCCAGTATGCCATGGGCCTCCTTTTATAGGCGAAAGGGGCTGCCACAGTGGCATACAGGAGGTGGAAAGGCGTACAGTATTGCGAGCTTATCGCTCGTATTACAGGACAAGACGCATTTAATGCGCCGCTGAGGTGTCCCCTAGCTTTATCGGGGACGGGGGCGAGGCCGTCCCGTCCGTCGCCGCTCCTCCTTGCTTCGACACGCGCCCTGGCCAGCGATGCGTGCGGCGCCATGTAGACAGGCAGGCAGCTAAGGTGGCGCGGTGGTAGGGTCTTCACGAAGAACTGCATGCCGCCACGCAGGCACCTACTGAGTTGGCCTGGAAGCTGCATGTTGCCACACAGGTGCCTGCCCAGCTGGTTTGGGCTGGCAGCTGCATGCGAACGGCGGTGGAGACTTGGTTGGTGCGGGCCTGGCAGTGGCCCTGTTGGCGTCTTCGGCGAGAGCCTTGCCGGGGGGGCGGGCAAGGGTCTTGCCGTGGTGCGCTGTCGTCCCCGGCAAGGACCTTGCCGGGGGTCTTGTGGTTCCCCCCGGCAAGGATCTTGCCGAGGATTGTTGTCTTCTAATCCTCATCTGATCTTGAATATTCCTTGTCTTCACAAAGATCTGCATGCCACCACAGAGGTGCCTCCCGAGCCCTGGCCCCACGTGAATGATGGTGTTGGGGACCGTGGGCTCAAGGGCGGCTCGCTCTGTTGGTGTGGGGTGAGCTGCCCCGGCAAGGGTCTTGCCGGGGAAACTGTTCCGCCCCTCTGCTTCTTTGCGTCCTTGGTCTTGGCGTTGCTCTGGTTGTCTTGGGCTTTGGTTTTACCTTGGTTCACCTCCCCTGTTCTGCTTGGTGCGACCGCGGGCGCGACTTTGACTGCCCGTGCACAAGTAAAGGGGTACAAAAAGTGTGCCCCTCCTTTTGTACACCGACAGGAGCCCCCGGGCTTGGGCCACACATAAGCGCGACACGTTGTTGGGCCAGGCCCAAAACGGTGCGCGGGCAGGCGGGGCGGTTTTTACCGTGGTAAAACTTTTCGTGCGCTGTGCTTCCCACGACCCGTGCGTGGCGCGGCGTGGCGTGGAGGGGTGCGTGTGACGTGGGTGGCATGCGTGGGGCGGTCCCCGCATGCATGCGTCACTTATGGTAAAGAGGCGGCTCGCGCCTTCCCCATAAAAAGAGGGAGGCGTGGAGGCGCGGCTCATTTACCGCGCGGAGCCGGGTCGCGGTCTTCAAGGCGTCCACACCCCATGATCACGGGGTGGGGAGAGGTCGCCTCACCCGTCCCCTCGATTATGCACGTTCGCCACGCTTCCTCCATGCGCTTGGGGTGGCCAGCGGTGGAGGCGGGAAACCGGGCCGTCGTTGGTTGGGGCAGCGGGTCGGTCCCGATTCCCTGCGCCTCTGGTGGCTGGATTGGCCGAGCGGGGCGGCCGAGCCCCGACCCCGCCCCTTTATAAGGAGGGGGAAGGGGAGATGGCATCCCGCACTCTTCTGTCATCTATCTCCTCTTGCTTCTGCTTCTTCCTTTCGCTCGCCATGGAGAAAGGGAATCCTGGTCCTTCGACGGTGGCGGCGAGGGTCGCCGCTCGACAGTGCGTCCCTCCTCCTCCTGAGCCCGCGGTGGTGGAGCCGGCCGCGAGGGGAAGGGGGAGGGGGCGAAGCCGTGGGCGAGGCCGGGGCAGAGGTCATAGTGCTCGGGGAAGAGGAGGACGGGGCGGTGCACCGCCTTCGCCCCCGCCAATGATGCCTTTTCTGATGGAAGGCCATGCCGGAGACCAGCCCCACGAGTTCTTCCTCAGGCTGCGCCGGCCTCCGCGTCGCCGTCTTCATCTTCCCACCCCGTTTGCTTGGGAGATGGAGCGTGACCCGCCCCAATCCCTCAGATTGCACATGAGGGGCTGTGGGAATGGGGGCACGCGGGTCGACGTCGACTTCCCGGCTCCTTGGGTCATGTACCTTCGTCGCGGATGGAAGACGTTCGCTCGCATCCACAGCCTAACGGCGGGGCTCGTCCTCTACTTCAAATTAATGGAGGACGGCCTGCTCTCCGTCAAGGTCTTCGGAGACTTCGGGACTCGCCTGAAGTGCTGCATGGAGAGCTCCTCCGACGGAGATTCCGACGATGGAAGCTCTTCCTCGAGCAAAAGTGACGAGGAGGACAGCGGGGCAGATGTCGGGGACGAGTCCGACTAGGCGTCGGACGCCCCGCGCTTGGGCGGGTGCGGCAGCAGCAGCATCTGCACCTGGCCGCTCCTCCGGCAGAGTTTTGCCGGGGGTGGGGCCAGCTCCTTGAACTTCTCGGGGCCGTCTCCTTGGGCGGCTGGCGTTGGGAGGCTGCGGAAGAGGAAGAGGCACTACAAAAAAAAGACACATCCGTGACATTTTGGGCCGAACGAAAAAAAATTCGGTCATACATATGACACTTCTATGACGATAATTGTGACAAAACCAGGTATCATCATAGATGTGGTGGGCTCCTACTTCTATGACAAAAAATCATGACAGAAAATGGGCTTTTAGTCCTGGGCGGGCCGGAGACGCAGCTGCATGACATTCTTTGGGCCGTCCATGACGGAAAAAACCGTGGTAGAAGCGAGGGCGAGGAAAATTTCGGGGAGTTCCCGGTTACGGTGGGAGGTCGGGGGCCGAGCGATGCGCGTTTCTCTCGTACACGTACGCGCATGTGTGTGAGGCGTTGGCTCTAACTGAACCCGAGCGATTGCACTGCAGGCTACGCGTTACTGAACCCGAGCGATCGATCGATGGCTGTTAACTGAACCCGATCGAGCGATTCCTTCGCTACTGCTGCTAACTGAAGCCGATCGATGTTGCCTCTGGAAGAACAGTGAGCGTTGCTGGGGGGGTTTGGATGAACAGTTCCCGGTGAAGGTGGATGAACAGGACCCCGTGGTGTTGCCTCTGGATGAACATGACCCCGATCGATCGAGCTGGTTGGGGCTGGATGAACAGGACCCCATGGAGGGCAGGATGAACAGGACCACCGCGTGGAGGGCAGAATGAACAGTAGACGGTGGAGGGCTGGATGAACAGTAGGCCGTGGAGGGGTGGTTGAACAGGAGCCCGTGGAGAGGGCTGGTTGAACAGGAGCCCGTGGAGTAGCGCGTGGTGGAGGCTGGATGAACAGGAGCCCGTGGATGAACAGTCGCAGGTGGAGGCTGGAGGAGGTCGACAGTAGATGAACAGTAGCCCGTGGAGGCTAGAGAGGGTCGACGGTGGAGATGAACAGTATCCCGTGGAGTCCCGTTTTGCGGTACGCCACACCCCTCCCGATGAACAGGACCCCCGTTTCGACCGTAGCGCTTCAACACAAGTCCGTTTCCTCCGTTTTGCGGTACGCCACACCCCTCCCGATCAACAGGACCCCCGTTTCGACCGTAGGAGGTCCGTTTCCTCCATTTTGCAGTATGCCAGACCCCTCCCGATGAACAGGATCCCGTTTCAAACATGGCCGGTCGAACACAAGGCCGTTTCCTCCGTTCTGCGGTACGCCAGGCCTCGTTTCCATCGGCTATTCTGTCCAAGCCCTCCCGATGAACACGACGACGCATTCCGTTCCGACCCAGCCGGTTGGCTCCCACGCGTTCCGTTGCCTCCCGATGAACACGACGCATTCCGTTGCCTCCCCATGAACACGACGCATTCCGTTGCCTCCCCATGAACACGACGACGACGTTGTTTCTCCGTTCCGACCCAGCCATGTACACGAGCCCTGGTCGTACGCATGCGCGAGTAGGCGTTCGAGACCCTGCCCGTATGTACACATACGTGGCCGTATTTTCTTTCTTGCACCCTGGCCGCTGTACGTGCGTGTACAAGCTACGTGCGCGCCTCTACTACGACACGTACGCACCTCTACTACGACACGTGCGCGCCTCTACATCCACCAGTATATATGTACGTACACGTTCGCGACCAGAATGACAACGCTACGTACCCTTCGACCAGGTGGGTCCCGACTGTCAGGCACTTCCTTGCCTGCGAAGATGTAGCTGGTGGGTCCCAGCAGTCAGGGGGGCGAATCGTTTTTTTTGCTCGGACGCACTTCCTTGCGTGCGAAGATGTAGCTGGTGGGTCCCAGCAGTCAGGGGCAAACGTTTTTTTTCGCGAAATATGGTGGCCCGT
The DNA here is from genome assembly GCF_018294505.1 of Triticum aestivum. Taxonomy (NCBI): domain Eukaryota; kingdom Viridiplantae; phylum Streptophyta; class Magnoliopsida; order Poales; family Poaceae; genus Triticum; species Triticum aestivum. The sequence continues at coordinate 443,929,625 of NC_057814.1, read as the reverse complement.
CCGGTGGGTCCCAGCTGTCAGGTGGAGGAATAATTATTTTGCACGTAATAAGGAGGCACTTCCTTGCTGCGGCCGTGGACCCAGCTGTCAGCCTCTCCACGTACAGTCCACGTCCGATGGAAGTCGTTCCTTGACCACGTTGACCATGCCGCGCCAAGAGCACCAGGGCGGTGGACGACGGCGAGGCCTAGGAAGGGGACGATGCGGAGCCGGGGAAGACGCGGCGGTGGATGCCCATGTGTAGAGGAGTACGAGGGTTCACTGGTTCGCTGCGGTGTGAGGCTGCCGTCGCCGCAGAATAACAGGGGGTGTGGGTGAGTAGAGGGATGGCCTGGCCAGCGGTGGGAGTAGTAGGGGGCGGTGAGGCCTCCGCCGCATCGCAGCCGGCCACGGGAGGCGGGAGCACGAGGCACGACCGGCGCTGGTTTGGGCGGCTGGAGCAAGAAGACCAGAGGTTGAAGAAGCACTACGGCCGTTGGATGGACATCGTACGGTCACTAGAGCTAGAATCGTGCATATTGACTAAGTTGACAAAGCCCTCCGTCCCCGTCAACTTAGTAGGCCCACAAGTCAGCCTGCCACTATACTGGGTCCCAGCTAACAGGGGGAGTATTCATTTTTTTTGTGCGTAATAAGGAGGCACTTCCTTGCGTGCGAAGATATAGCTGGTGGGTCCGAGCTGTCAGCGGTGGTAACGTTTTTTTCGTGAAATACAGAGGCCCTTTCGGTGGGTCCCTGATGTCAGGTGGAGGAATCATTATTTTGCGCGTAATAAGGAGGCATTTCCTTGCATGCGGCCGTGGACCCAGCTGTCGGCCTCTCCACGTACAGTCCACTTCAAATGCATGTCGGTCGTTGACCACGTTGACCAGGCCGCGCCGAGAGCACCAGGGTGGTGGACGACGGCGAGGCCTAGGAAGGGAACGACACGGAGGCAGGGAAGACTCGGCAGTTGTTTCCCATGCGGAGGGGAGTACGACTGTACGAGGGTTTACTGGTTCGTCTGCCATCGCCGGAGAATAACAGCAGGTGTGGGTGAGTAGAGGGATGGCTAGGCCAGCCATGGGAGTACGGTGGGGCGGTGAGGCCTGCGCGGCAGCACAGCCGGCCGCGGGGAGGAGGGAGTAGGCAGTCCCGCCGGCGCTTGTTTGAGTGGCTGGAGCAGGAAGAGCAGAGATTGAAGAAGCACGACGGTCGTTCGATGGACATCCAACAGTCACTGCTTGTGCGTCAACCTTTTTTTTAGGAAAACCTCAAATCTGTGGAAAACAGCATACAGCCCATCTGCCATTATTTCTAATAATTTACAGCCCATTTGCTAATTCTTAAGGTTTTTTAGGAGCCCATATTCTTTTTGTTAGCATTACAGCCCATATTGTGGCCACGGTTAAAAAATTATACGAAATTTTGCATATTTCGGTGCGGTCCGAACTGTTTTTAATCCCGAAATTTCAACTCACATTCAAACTGATTTTAAAAATAAATGTATATCAATATAAAATCCAACAAATTCTCCACGCATAAAAATTAATGTAATTTAAAATCTCGAAATGAAAAAAAGATATTTGAAACTAATTGCCGGTTTGATGTGTTTTAAAAATGTACAGCTCATTTCTCATTACTGATAGGCCATTTTCTCAGCCAACCGAATGAAGCTCTACTCATCTTGAAAGATTTGCAGCCCAACAGGCCTGACAAAGCGACTTACTTGGAAAATCACAAAAAAACTGGGCTGTGGCCGTGGACCCAGCTGTCAGCCTCTCCACGTACAATACTCTTCCGATGGAAGTCGGTCATTGACCACATTGACCACGCCGTGCCGAGAGCACCAAGGTGGTGGACGACGGCGAGGCCTAGGAAGGGGACGACGCGGAGCCGGGGAAGACGCGGCAGTGGATGCCCACGCGGAGAGGAGTACGAGGGTTCACTGGTTCGGCTGCGGCGTGAGGCTGTCGTCGCCGCAGAATAACAGGGGGTGTGGGTGAGTAGAGGGATACCCTGGGCCAGCGGTGGGAGTAGTAGGGGGCGGTGAGGCCTCCGCGGCATCACAGCCGGCCACGAGAGGCAGGAGCACGCGGCACGACCCGCGCTGCTTTGGGCGGCTGGGGCAAGAAGACCAGAGGTTGAAGAAGCACTATGGCCGTTGGATGGACATCGTACGGTCACTGGAGCTAGAATCGTTCATATTGACTAAGTTGACAAAGCCCTCCGTCCTCGTCAACTTAGTAGGCCCACAAGTCAGCCACCCACTATGGTGGGTCCCAGCTAGTAGGGGGTATTCATTTTTTGGTGCGTAATAAGGAGGCACTTCCTTGCGTGCGAAGATATAGCTGGTGGGTCTGACCTGTCAGCGGGGGGAACGTTTTTTCGCGAAATACAGAATCCCTTCCCACGTACAGTGCACGTACAGTGCGTAATAAGGAGGAACTTTCCTTGCGTGCGACCATGGACCTCGTGGGTCCCAGCCGTCAGGCTCTCCACGTATAGTCCTCTTCCGATGACTCTCGTATGTTGACCACGTCGCGCCGAGCGCACTGAGGCGGTGGACGACGGCGAGGCCCCAGACTGGAACGTCCCGGAGATGGGGAAGACGCGGCAGTGGAGTCACAGACGGAGAGGAGTGGGAAACTTGACTGGTTCGGGTGCGGGGTGGGCCTACACTCGACAGAGAATAACAGGAGGTGCGGAGTGGAGGGATGGCCTAGCCGTCGGCGGGGTAGCGTTTCGCTGAGGAGCGCAAAACAACGCCACTGGACGCCGAGGGCTGGAGCAGGCGGTTCCGGCAGCGCTGGAGGAAGAAGACGAGAGATTGAAGAAGAATGCCAGCCGTTGGATGTAAATCCAACGCATTCTTAGGCTTCGACCTACTGGCCCACATGTCAGCCAGTCCATTTGTTTTTTTAGTCCATTTGGTGGGCTGGGTGAAACAATGATGTAGCATCTATGCAGCCCGTTTAAATCCCATTTGCATTTTTCTCGAAATCCGCGGACTTGCTGGGCTGGGTGAAAATATCATGTTGGGCTAGACGGAGAAATGTTATAAAAACATAAACACATGATTGCACGTCAGTAAAATCTTTGCAAGCTTATGTACGCAATCACTAGGAGTTAACTTGCCAAGTTATATATAAACAAGGGATAATTATTTATGTGCCCTTAGTTGAGTCCCACTCGGCAGTTTTGCCCCTAGTTTCCAAAAACACTCGGTCTTGCCCAAGCCATTTTGCTTTTCTTATTGTTTTGCCCTTCCGTCATGGTTCCGTCCAGTTAGTGTCATTTGACCGTGCGTTGACTGTCCGTGGACTTTTTATTAGACCATTTTGCCCCTGCTTCTTCACTCTCTAGCGAGACACTACCAAGTGGGACCTATCACTCAGAAAACCATCCCATGTTCCCTTTTATTTCTCTCCCGTCGGTCAAACCCTAGTCCCAGATCCCCTCCCCCTCTCTCAAATCCTGTCGGTGCTGGAGCCACAGATCCCGTCCATGGCCAGCGAAGGAAGGGTCAGCGGAGGTCCCGCCGGTGGTGGAGCCATGGATCCCGTCGGGGTTGGGCTCGAGCACCCGCAGGACGAAAACCGCCTCGACCCGCCTCGTCTCCATGGCCGGCCGTCGGGGCTGGGCGCGAGCACCGCCCTGCCCGTGCTCCTTCCCTCTCCTCCTTCCCTCTCCCTTTGTCTCTCGATTCTCTCTGTCTCTCTCACCCTCCTCTTTTCTCTTCCCGGACAGGAGTAGGGAGCAGCACCAAAGCCACCATGCCACCGCTCATGGAGGTCCATGTCTCGATCCATTCATCGGTGACGTCCACTTGGATCTGGTCACGAGCTGCGCCGCTGCGAGCCCTGTTTAATCCGGTGCTGCAATGTGCGAGGCACGAACTGCAGCGACTGCGTCCTCGTTGACCCTCGTCAACGCCAACGTGGGCCAGCCAACACCGACGCCCCCCACTGGCCCAGATCCAAAGCGCCCCACAGAAGGCCAACGGGGTTCCGGTCAGTGGTGGAGCCACAGATCTCGTCGGTGCCCAATGTAGGCGGCGGCCGGGGACGCATGGTGGGCAGAGATGCGGGAGGAGGTGGTGCGCGACTCCCCGGGGCCTCCTTCCATGCTGCAGTGGCGGTGGTCAAGCGCCCGTCATGGGGAAGCACGGGCGAGGAGGATTTGGTGAGCTCCGGCGCCGATTCCGTTGGCTCCCGTGCCGATTTAGTTGGCTCCGGTGAGCTCCGGCGCCAATTCCTTTGGCTCCGGCGAGCTCATCCTCGTCCTACAGAGGGCGTCATTTCAATCATTGACACACTTGACGCAATGTAATTAGGTAGTATAGCAGGCAACTATGGATTGATGATTAATTATATTCGAGATGAGACCGACCTTAAGTACTGATTTGTGTTAATTACTGGTGTTTTAATTAGTTTATGTGGTGTTAATTATTGCAAAAAAAGTAATGCAAAATTGATATTCTGTTTACAACATGGCAGTGTCCGTTCGAGATATTTGGTCCATTGTGGGTCCCACATGTTAGTGAGAAGAGAGAGGGATGTTTTCTGAGTGATGGGTCCCACTTGGAAGTGTCTAGTGAGAGAGTGAGGAAGCAGGTGCAAATAAGTCCAACGAAAATTCCATAGACGGTCAACACATGGTCAAACGACGCTAACTGGATAGAAACATGACGGAAGGGCAAAACCATAAGAGGAGCAAACAGGCTTGGGCAAAACCGAGGGTTTTCGAAAACTAGGGGTAAACCTGCCGAGTGTGACCCAACTAGGGGTATAAAATCAATTATCCCTATAAACAATTATTATTATTATTTTGTAAGAACTTTCAACTTACGAAATAAAATATCATTTTAATTTGATGAGTTAATAGTACGTGGGGTATTATTATTTTTTAGGTTAGACATGGGATAGTTGAGTTGGTTCTAGGGGAAAGTACTAGGAGAAAACTCAGTTTACATCGAAAAAGAAAGTGGGAGAAAATTCAGAGACCTGCTGGGTCCACCTGAGGAGGGGAATATGTTGGGAGGAAGGAGATTCAAAGCACGGCAGCCGAGTGAACTAGTTTTTTTACGGACAAGTGAACTAGTTTACATACATAAGCAAATAGCCACTAAAAAAGCAATCAGGTTAATGGGTTCTTAAAAGAAATATTTCAGACAAAACAGATAATTACGACACATAGGCTAATGCATGAAACACTCAGATGATAAAGGTGCTTATAAACAGATAAAGTACAACATCTAGACCTTCCTGGCACGCTTGATCATGACGTTGCGGCTGTCCGTGTACTCGTCGGTTACGGGAAGCAGACACGCCCTCATGTCCAAGATCTGCCTGTACATGTCGTAGCATGCGTATGCGTCCTTGGCCGCGTAGGTTATGTAGGCTAGATTCAGAGGTACCTCCCACGTGTTCAGGTCGTCTTCTTTCATGTTGGCGTATCAGGGGTCGATGATGGTCTCAGCGAGGTCAACCACGGAGTCCTTCTCCTGCCCGTTGCTGATGATCTTGTATTGCTTCTGGATGTCGACAAGCTTGTTGCACCAGATGGCCGAATCGTCGCGTTCTTCCTTCTCTCCACCGTAGCGAAGGTGCAGTCGGCGCTGCCGATGAAACGGGCGAATGCTCCAGAACCTGGTGCAGCCATAGGACTGAGGCGAGGCAGAGCTTCACCGAGTCCGTATCGTTGGTGTACATCACATTCAACTTGGTGCAGCCATAGGACTGAACGGCGAACTCAAAGGGGAACTCCTTGCTGAAGTCCATATCCAGCAGGCTCACCCCTCGGATCGCCATTGGAGTCTCTTCGAGTGAACGAGTGTGTAGGCGGCGGCAGCAGTTCGTTTTTCAGCTCTTGGGGAACTGGATTCAACAGTAAGCTGAGTGTGTACAGGCGACAACAGTTACTACCCCTCCCTCGTCCGCTGCACGCCCGGCAGAAGATGCACCCTCGGCCACACGTCGGTTCACGAGCGGGTCTGTATTGGTACTGTAATAACAGGAGTTAGTGGTCACTTTACTTAAATTTAATTAGCTTTAATAGAAATTTATACTTAAAACAAGCAATGCATTCGCTCGTTCTATCAGTGCCACAGGATCAACATGCACAACAATTAGAATTATTATTCTCAGGACGCTCACGATCAGCACATTTGTCGCACTTTCACAAAGATAATACTACCAAGTTTGAACTGTTTGTTATGGTTGTTGTCCTCTGCATCATCATGCCGTGTTTCCCAGCTTGCAAGATTCAGAACCAACAAATAAGATCCAAATAATAAGTACAACAAAGATGCCTACACATCTCATTGATTCCTAGCTTGCAAGATTCAGAACCAACAAATAAGATCCAAATAATAAGTACAACAAAGATGCCTACACATCTCATTGATTCCCAGCTTGCAAGATTCAGAACCAACAAATAAGATTCAAATAATAAGTACAACAAAGATGCCTACACATCTCACTGATTCCCAGCTTGCAAGATTCAGAACCAACCCATTAGAGCCTTTTGATAAAGTGAATATCGGGATTAAATCCATCTTGGCTAGCCATGTCATACAATCGAAGAACTTGGCGAATGCTCTTGACCGTCACAACATCTGTAGTTGAGTATTCCTGTTTGCACAGCGCAGATAATAAAGAGCATGATTACTATAATAGTGGCACTAGTGGAAGTCAACCTGCAGCTCCACTCGATGATTCAATTCATGCCACTTTTTCTGCAGTTCGCCTGAAATGAAGCAAAGATTGCATCATTCAGCTACGGCTCATCTTGCAAAGGCTAATAAAATGTTGCACGAGATTACCAGCAGAATTTGACGGAGATTTTGGAAACTCCAATCACCATTTTGTGCAGTTCCACCAAAATTGAGAGATGTTGCCCATGTAACATTTTAGTTGAACTGCACAAGACACTCATTCCAAAAAAGTGTTTTGTGCAGTTCACCAAAAGGTCACAATAGCAACAAGGTGAAATGGATATCCCTATCTGCACAAAAAGATAGAAAGTAAACAGTTGCTGGTCAATAAGAATATACGAAACATATACAAAATGAAAAGAAGCATCTTAATTATGTTCATGGCAATCACGCAAGGACAGTAGAAATTTTAAAACGTCAGCAATGCTTCATGTTACCAGAAGCATTACGATCAACAATGAGATTCCTCAAATATGGGATTACTTTAATGGTGGCATTGCTTGTTTACCAGACACAGTAAATCAACAGCAGCTAAAGAGTTGGTTTAAGGGCATGGGACCGTGGGGACACCAGGACACTCAGCAGCGTAAAGGAGCAACTTACTTATCATACTGGGGAAAACAGCAGGAGTGCCATTTGTAACACAGTTTAATTGCATCTTATCACTGGAGGCATTAGATTAACAATAACACTGGTTAGACATGTCCCTAAGGTAACAGTGTGATCGCTTCATTTTACATGCGCCCTTACATTAACAACAGCAAAAGGTTGGTATAAGGACATGCGACAGTGGACGCATCAGCACAATGTACCTACAAGGAGGCATAAAGTGGTGATGCCGAGTTTGTTCATGCTATGTGAGGGCAGCAAACCTAATCCTGGAGACCTTGTACTATGTGAGGGCAGCAAATCTAATCCTGGAGACCTTTTACTATGTGAGGGCAGCAAATCTAATCCTGGAGACCTTTTACTATGTGAGGGCAGCAAATCTAATCCTGGAGACCTTTTACTATGTGAGGGCAGCAAATCTAATCCTGAGACCTTTTACTATGTGAGGGCAGCAAATCTAATCCTGAGACCTTTTACTATGTGAGGGCAGCAAATCTAATCCTGGAGACCTTTTACTATGTGATGGCAGCAAATCTAATCCTGGACATACTCTGTTGACTTGTCCACCAGCCGCCACTTTCTATCCTTTTTTCAACCAATAATAGATATGTTCCTTATCCAGTTTGTACTGCGTTTTCCCATTATTTCCCTTTTCAACCAAGAGACCGGTTGGGTATCCGGTCTCTACTACTTTCACCATATTATTTCCTCTTTGAATCAAGTCCTAGATTCATGCTACAACTTTCCCCCCTTTCTTCGTTGTTTGAACAAAGCCCTAGATTCGAATGCATGAAGTAGCTTTACCTCTAATAATACTAAAAATTTAGGTGGCTTTGGAAGAGCTGATGGGAGTAGAAAAAGATGCACATGCAGACACGTGGGGAGCTGGGGCAGTAGAGCAAGGCCGCTTTCGAAGAACTTATACCTGAGGGTCGCCGGGATGTCGGCGGCGGCAGGTCGGATCTGCGGACAATACGGCAGGGAGGAAGAAGGGTCGGAGGACCTCCCGAGCCGGCGCTGTGTCGGAGAGAACGGCACGGGCAGAGGATCGGGCCCCTCCGGCAGCTGTGGGTTTCCTCCCTCGGCGGCGATGACCGCGTGAACGATGCACCTTTTAGTCCTCTACACACACCGGCCGAAGGGATCCGGCCGGATCTGTGACCAGCGGTGAGCAGAGAGAAAATGTCGCTACCGCTGTCTTGTTTATATCTGGAGAGGATGAGAGAATGAAGAGAGCAACCCTAGTAAAGCAAGCGCTCAGGCCCCTGCGTCCATATATAGTGGAGTGATTATCTTTTTTCTCTCCACAACAAGCGTTTCAATTTGTGTACGTGGCATTAAAGAAAAGAAACTCTCTATTTAAGGTGACTACTGTACGACTCCTACTTACTACTAGTAGTACTACAGTATTGTTCACTTGTGCTCCCCGCCCCTCCATTCATTGAACAACCCCACGGGTGAATAAACATACAGTAAGTACTGTATTTATATAGAACGAACAAGCTCGAACTATTTTCGCGTAGTTAAAAGTTGAGGGCGGGGCTTTTCCCGGGCAGTACGCGCGGCAGTTTTCGGGTAGGCGGTTTGACAGAGAGGCGAGGAGGGTGAGCGAGTGGGGCTGTGCGATTTGACGGCGCGTTACTGCTGGAAAGACTTGTGATATGACCACTCACTATAGTCATGAATTACTGGCGCTCCGACCGGGGTGATGCCCCCCTTCCGTTCCGCGCTCTAATCTGGTGCATGACACGTCGACCCGGATGCTGGCTCTCCCACATGTCGGAGTAGTAAGAAGGAGCAAAGAATGATGCGGTATATACTAGTACTATACTAGAGTACTACTCAGGTCGGAGGAGTGCGAACCACGGCAGCCCAGTGAACCAGCAGTGCGAACCACGGTAGCCCAGTGAACCAGCAGTAGAAAACAATGTGGTGATATGGCCATAAAAAACAATGTGCTACGGTCCACACTGTAGCATGTACAGTAACACTCCTCTTTGTTTGGATCCCTGAGTTAGAGCTAGTTTGGGTTGAAATAGCCTCAAATTATCGAAACAAGAGGGGTTAGTTTGAGCTAGTTTGCTCTAACCCAGCTAAAAAAACTAGCCCGGTGGAGAGGTTCTAATTGGGTTAGTTATCCTCGGGCCCACTAAAAGAGAACTAAAAAAATCTCCCCTGCCCGCACCAGATCGCTCCCCCCTCTCGCACGACTCCTCTCTGTTCCCCATAGGGCCGCTCGCCCTCTCTCTCCTCCGGCCGCCCTCTCCTTCCGGCCTCCGCCGCCCTACTCCGGCCGCCCTCTCCCTCCGGCCTTCGAAGGTCGCCCCGCTCCCCCTTCACCAGTCGTTTTTCTCCCTCTGTCGTGCGCGGCGGCGGCGCATCTACCAGGGAGGTCGCGAGAGGGGTGAGTTTGTTCGTTCCTTCTCTGTCTCACGGCCATATCATTGATCTTGCTTGCTCTAGCGCTAATTCTGATTTGGAAAAGTAGATCCTGATCAAACTTGGTATAGATTTGTGGTGCACGCATGGAATTGTTTGATGCTGCTTGAGGAGGTAATAAATCTTTCTAGAGGCCCAAAGATTCAGGTCACCTTTCTAGGTATTTCAATTTCAGGCTTGCATTATTTCTAGAGGCCCAAAGATTCAGTTCACCTTTCTAGGTATTTCAATTTCAGGCTTGCATTATTTCTAGAGGCCCAAAGATTCAGTTCACCTTTCTAGGTATTTCAGTTTCAGGCTTGCATTATTTCTAGAGGCCCAAAGATTCAGTTCACCTTTCTAGGTATTTCACTTTCAGGCTTGCATTATTTCTAGAGGCCCAAAGATTCAGTTCACCTTTCTAGGTATTTCAGTTTCAGGCTTGCATTATTTCTAGAGGCCCAAAGATTCAGTTCACCTTTCTAGGTATTTTAGTTACAGGCTTGCATTATTTCTAGAGGCCCAAAGATTAAGTTCCCAGTCGGCGGCAAGCGGCCCTGCTACCCATGCCGGTGTCGACCTCAACTCGCAAGGGCCGGCGTCGGAGGGGTTCCCGGGGCTTGGGCTCTACAGAGCCTTCCTCCAGAGCGACGATGGCGAGCTCCTCCCTCGGTGCGTGAGGGGCTCCGGGCTCCCTCCCTATCGTGAATGACTTCCGTGATGAGTTAGCTCATTCTTTGTTTCATGAAGTGTTTTTTTATTTTGTGAAGCTTGATTGACGACTTGTATGTTTAAGTGGGATATCTCATTTGTATGGACAAAGTAAAAATTATCATGTTTTGCATGCTTGATTTGTATAGATGGTTCGTTTATGTCAATTGTGAGCGGGAGGAGGCCACAGAAGAGCCGGCCACACCAAGAGGGTGCTTGGATCCAAGGGACTTATTTTAGTCTGACTAAAAATAGTCTCTTTAAGAGGCTAAAGTTCCAAGCACCCCTGACTAAAGAGGGGCTAAAACTAGTCTTGAGACTAAAAAATTTAGTCAGGGGTACCCCTACTAAAATGTGGATTAGTCCTCTCTCTCCTCATTTAACTCCTCTCCTTTAACACAGGCGAGTTCTGGATTGGAGGGTTTGGAGGATAATAAATGCTCATTAACTTGATTTTAGTCTCTTTAGTATTTGGATCCAAGCATGGGTGAGGCTAGCAAGTTTTAGTCCCACTACTTTTAGTCATGGAACTAAAACGTATCCAAGCACCCTCCAAATCCGGCAGGAAATAGGGTCCAAAGTAGTCAAATGATTGAGATAGAGCATTTATTGTCAATCTAACCCTGCCATCCATACACCTCTTTGGTTTAGAGTTAGTTCAGGGTTAGAATCTAACTCTAACCTCTAACTGAGTTAGAGTTCTCCTCGTCTCGGTTCATCGCCATCATACTTTCCCCATTCCTGTGTTTTCAGTATCCTGCGAATCAAAGAGGCCCTTTTTTGCGGGAAAAATCAAAGAGGCCCTTAGACTGGTTTCGGTCCGGTCATTTTTTATAAACGTGTTATGTCCAAAATTTAATGAACGTGCTCCGGTTTCCACGAAAATAATCCGGTTTCATGTAGTAATTCATTCATTTATTTATTCTTCTGCGGGGGGTTTGCATGTAATTCGTGAGGTCTGAAATGTAAAGTACCCCGGCATATGCTCCGAGTCGTGCATGCACTACGACCCAGATGCTCTATGTCCCACATGTCGGCGAATGGGAGCACGTGGAAATAGCCTAGGAGTACATATAGGAGGATAAATGCGTGAAATAATATGTACTGTGAAGCGTAGCCGCGGTTCGAAAAGGAGACCTAAAGTGATGACAGCTATAGGTCGCACGCACCCAACTAGTGGTACTAGACATACGACTAATTTTTCCCTCAAAAAAAAGAGGCACGAGTGCTCAGTACTCCTATTCTATAAACACGAGTCCCATCTGACAACAGCGTCCGTGCTACAGCTAGCTCTCCTCCCTCGTTTCTCTCTTCTAATTCTAAACTCGGCCGACGCCCGGTGGGCGGGGTGGGTTTGCTCAACTGCGGCCCCACCTCACAGTGAAAACGTTACGACTGGAATAAAAATGCCATATACTCCCTCCGTTCATAAATATAAGCCTTTTTAGATACTATTTCAAATGGAATACAACATACAGATGTATGTAGACATAGTTTAGAGTGTAGATTCACTCATTTTGCTCCGTATGTAGTAGTCACTTGCTGGAATCTTTAGAAAGACTTATATTTGGGAACGGAGGGAGTACTATACTAATAAAACATTAAGGCCACGAGGCGATGCAGTGCTGGTTACAGGAGGCAAGAAGAGATGCATCCATCGACGACGTCCACCTCCTCGACTCAGGGCGCCGGCCCACCGAACGGCGCCTAAGTAGCAGCGGCTTTCGTGGCCAGGTCGACGTGCTTCTGAACAATGGCGTCCAAAGATTCCAGCCGCTGGAAGAAGGCCAACGTCTTTCTGTCCTCGCTTGCCTTGTAGTGGCCTATGTAGACGATTTCCTCGTAGACGTGGATGTGCAGGTCGACGGTTTCTTGCATGGCGAGGCGCTGCGCGGCGAGCGCGGCCTCGAGGTGCACATTCTTCGTCGCGACCTCCGGCACCTGCAGGGCCACCAGGGCTTGAAAGAGTTCGTCACCATGGAGGCCGATGAGGGTGGCAGGCAATGAGGAGCCTGGGCGCGCGGGCTGGAGCAGTACGGCAAGGTCGTCCGCGCGCTTCTTGACGGCGGTGAACTTGCGGATGGAGTTGACCATCATGTCGTCCATGCGAGAGGCGAAGCCGGCGTCGGCGAGGGCTACGATGCCTGCGGTCGCCAGCACCGTCTGGAAACGCTGCGCGGTGCGGGGCCGCAGGCCGGCGCCTTGGATGATTTGGCACAGCCGACTGCCGCTCGCGTCCATCGCCTCCATAGGTGCTTGTGGCTTCTGGTCACTTGGTCTTGGATTGGAGTGAGCAGTGTTGCGCAGAGACTTGGGAGTAGATGGATTGGAGTGGTGGGGCGCCTTTATTATATGAGAGTCCAAACTGTGTTGCATTCACATCGTGCTGGCTCTATTCTGCTTCTCCAATTAATTCCCTCTGCATGTAATTGAGGATGCATCATTGACCGTTCAACGTCTCGGGAACCGCTACCCTCTCCCTCCTTGGCATTCAAGCACCTATGGACCCGTCGACGACGAGGTGCCTATGGTGACTTCGTAAATTTCAAGATGATAGTGCCGTGCGTGTGTGCGTTCATAGGGGTGAGTGTATGCGCGTGTATATGAGCGCTTGCGTCTGTACTGTGTAAAAAAACGTAAATGCGTGTCAAAAAGAGACTAGTCAGTATACTCAATATTGTGCACCTCGGAGAGGAAAACGATAGAACTAGTACGTATTTATTTACGGTGCAGATTCACTCATTTTGCTCCATATGTACTCCGTCTCGGTGTAGTCTAGTCACTTGTTGAAATCTCTAGAAGGGCAAATACTCCTTTCTGGTTTACAGGGCTATACTAGCAAGTAGTTGTACGTACTAGTACAATAGTGGGCTCACATAGCAATTTTGTCTCATGCAAGAGCCTGGCTATATGCGTGCTCCAATGTTCGCAACTGCAACGTTCGGTTTGCGCTTGGCTCTTCGCCTCTTCGAGAAGACGAACAATGATGTTACTACTACTGCTTCTACAGTGTCGAATCCACTGCTGCATGTCCGTCCACCGCGAGCGGGACGGATAGCTTGTTGTAGAAGTACTACTAAGCAAAAGCCTGTCCTCGTTTGCGAGCAACCGCGCGCATGGGTGAGGGAGAAGGCGTGTAGTAAAATCAAGCTTCTCCTCGTTGTACGAGTTGACGCGACACATCATAGCACTGGCCCCACATGCTTGCCTCTAAACTTGGCTGAAAGACCCGCAGTGTACAATATATTTGCTGCAACCTCTAACATTTACCCACCACAAATTAAAATATATGTGGCCGTATGCATCGTTCTGATGCAGAGGCCGGGGAGTCCCCCCTTTTCGAAAAAAAACAAATTAAAATATATATTCCTGTCTTGACCAGATGAGCGTGCAAACTACAATCACCAGGGTGTCAGGTAGGGCCAGAAGACTATTTTAATTTTTTTTAAAACTTCGAGACGGCCACATAGCATGGAGCCGACCCCAACGATTTTAAGCTTACAGGCACGGTACACGCTATCCTAGACTACTCTACACATGAAACTGCCACACGAGCGTCCGGGCTGCGCTTGGCTCTTCGCCTCTTCGGGAAGTCGAACAATGATGGAGTACTACTGCACTGGAGGAGTACTACAGTACGCTTCTGGCCATCTGACACCGATTGAACTGCTGCATGTCCACCGCGTGCGGGAGGGAGAGCGTGTAGCGAAAGCTTCTCCTAGTCTTGCCAGCCACCACGCTCATGGGCGAGGGAGGGACGCTCCTGCCTTTGCGTGTATGACAGGTGGGCCCGACAGGTGTGTGGCCAACCTGTCATACAGCCAAAGGCAGGTGCAGTTAAGTCCGCGAGGGAGAGGATAATCAAACTTCTCGTTGATGTACGAGTTGACGCGACACATCAAAGCACTGCACTCGATATATTTCAATAATTTGCGTTTACCGATGCATTAATTACAACGCATGCATGCATGCCGTGACTCTCCTTTTGATACTTGCATGTGTTGATTTAATGCACCTTGAAGTAGTATAAAATATGTGACGGTAAAGCTTTGTAATACCCCGGCCCAAGTCGAGAGATGGTTGTGCACGAGGAGGGCGAGATCATGCAGACCGAACAGGACCCGACGATGGAGCTCTCTAAGGTCTCGATGGACCTCACCGTGCTCCACTGCCCCTTGTGCCTCCGCCCCTTGACGCCTCCAGTGTATGAGGTTCGAATACACCTCGTCCGTTCGGCTGATTGAGCAAGGTGCAGGTTTCTTGATTGATGTGTTGTTCGATTGATTTCTGCAGTGCAAGGGAGGGCACCTGGCCTGCGCGGACTGCCGCGTCGAGCGCCCCGGGAACCAGCGGCAGTGCCAGAAGTGCGAGCGCGGCGGTGGCTTCGACGTGCGGAACACGGCGGTGGACTCCGTCCTTTCGTCGGTGAGGGTGGAGTGCCCGCACGAAGGCTGTGGGCTCTACGTCACTTACCACAAGCTCGCCGATCACCAGAGCGTGTGTCCGCTCGCGCCCTGCAAATGCCCCGTGCCCGTCTGCGGCTACGAAGGCCCGCCGCCGGCGCTCTACCACCACATCAGCACCGCGCATCCCATGCCCGTGCACAGGATCCAGTACGGCAAGGTGCTCCAGCTGCAAGTGCCACTGTCGGAGCCACGGCTCTTGCTGTTCGCGGAGGAGGACCGCCGCGCGTTTTTCTTGGTCGGCGGCGTGCTCGACATCGGCGCGCCTATCGCCGTGTCGGTCGTCTGCATCAGAGCGGGGGCGTCCCCACTGCCGCACTACGTGGCCAAGCTGTGGGCGAACGGCCCGCCGGGGGAGCCCAAAGGCACGACCGACGCCGTCAAGGTGGAAATGGAGGTGACAAGCAGCAAGGATCCCGGCGACGTCGACGTGCAGGAGCTGACCTTCTTGACAGTTCCGCCCAAGCTGCTGGCCGGGGCTAAGCTTGTGTCCCTCCACATTCAGATTGACAAGCTCACGTCCTAAATGTTTCTACAGTGCCTTCTGTTTATCTTAGTAATATGCTAATATAGGGATTACCTTGGTCTACTTTAGCTTAAGAAATGGTGGGTTTTGGTGGCGATGCAGCAATTACTTCGACATCAGATCAGTAATTTCCAACAGTCGAACGGATATTTTGTGTCTGTTGGATATAAAGTTCCTTTGGGTAAGAAGTACTACTTGTCATCAAAATGGATAAAAGGAGATGTATGTAGACGTATTTTAGTTCTAGATACGTCCCTTTTTATCCATTTTGATGACAAGCACTCCCTCCGTTCCACAATACATGCCTTCCATTTGTCAAAATATAGATGTATCTAGACATGTTTTAGTATATAGGTACATCCATGATAGAGCCAATCGGATGGTTGAGAACACTACAATTCGTAGCTACAGATGCGTGTGTGACTCCCAGATGCAGAGGCCGGGGGTCATCATCCTCCTTTTCGAGAAAAAACAGACGCGTGTGTGAGAGCTCGCCACGCGGCTATTCCTGTCGAACGCCCCATTAACCGTAAGATATGTATACGACGGTGCCAGTTATTGCACGTACACAGCAGTACTCCCTCCTTTCCGGTTTATAGGGCTTAATTCAAAAATCTCACCAACCAAGATGGTGAGTGGTGGAATATTTTTTGTAGTTTGCAAAAGCACCTAATTAATGCTCTTGTTTTTCTCAAAAAATTATGTTTATCAATGCATTAATTGCAATGCATGCATGCATAAAGTACATGCATTGGTCAATTTTCTCTTAATACTTGCATGCAATGATTTAATGCACCTTGGAATCTGAACATGTGTTGGGGAACAACCAAATTGAGCCTTATAAAATGGAAAAACTAAAATTTTGAGATAAGCCCTATAAAACCGGAAAGGAGGGAGTAGAAAAAGAAGTACTCCATCCGGGAATAGTGCCGCACTTCGAAACTAGAACCGTCAATAAATTTTGAGCTTGCGTCTCGTCACATTCCAAATTACTCCACGCTATATTGAATTGCAAACCTGTTCACACCGATCACAACCTAAACGGTTTCCCACTTAGGAGCGTATTAGTACCACGCTATATTGAATTGCAAACCTGTTCACACCGATCACAACCTAAACGGTTTCCCACTTAGGAGCGTATTAGTACTCGGTTATAAATACTAGTATGCCAAGATGACTGCACATTCCTCCTCAACTCCTCATCCACAAAAACAAACAAGTCATTCAGCATCCTTCCCTTGCGTCTGCCATGGCCAGCGTGAGTTCTGGGTCGAGAGATTGCCACC